>NC_051039.1:15003646-15231146 GCF_904848185.1 Acanthopagrus latus
TGTGTGTGTGTGTGTGTGTGTGTGTGTGTGTGTGTGTGTGAGCGAGCGAGTGAGTTAGTAGCACAGACAGACGAAGGAACAGAGTCAGTAGCAGTAACGTTAATATGTGCTGAACATTGAAGAGTATCGTATCATGTATGCACGCCTTCTCAATAGTAACGATGGTGCAAAGTATATCAGGGGTGTGTGCGTGTCGACATTCTTGCAGTAGATGTGTGTGTGTGGTGGGGGATAGTTGGGGGCTGGGGCAGAAAAGGAAGGAGAGTGGGGGAGCTTCAGAGGGTGAGAAAGACAGAGAGGTAGGGACACAGATAAAGACATAAGAAGCAAAGAGCAGTGGTGTAGTAAGAGCTAAAGAAGTGTGTGTGTGTGTGTGTGTGTGTGTGTGCAATGATTATCGCCTTCCCTCAGTTATCAGCAGTGTCTATGCTACATTTGCGTAGGGTGAGTAGGGTGAACAACAGAGTGATATTCTGTATTTATTTATATTTTTTACTATCTGTAAATCCCATTTAAACAACAAACGCAACAATGAAAGGTACATGTCCAGTCATTCTTCTGTGCACAGATCTGCACTCTTGTTGAAAACACATTAATATGCAGCATAGTTGCAGCAGAAGACGTGTTGCTTTATGGACATTTTGACATGTCACAGGAGGGAAAGCGCGGCTGTCGATGGTGAAATGAACGAATGGCTGAATTGTGTTGAGCTGCTTCAGTCTCCGGGTCCTGCTGTTGTGCGAACTGTCACGCAGTCACGTCTGACTGGGGAAGTGGGACAGGCAGTGGCCATCGACAGTGTTACTTGTTCCACTTGTCTTGTTTCTACCATGGCAAGTCAACATGTCTGACGTGAAACAGGACTGTGACATTGAAAGCAGCCACTGAAGGCTGTTCATCAAAAAGGGGCGAGGAAGTGGAAACGTCTTGGCGGACGGATGTGCTTTAAAACACAGAACAAGGTCGCATGGGAACTGCTCAGTTTTTAAGTAAAATTAGCAATTCCACAGTGCAGAAAATCCCTGCATTTAAGACATGACTTAGACAAAAGTACGTCATCATCAAAATCAACTTAAAGGATAAGTCCGCCAAAATATGAAACTTTCCCTGCTATTCCCCGAGTGGATGGAAGTGCAGGTGACGTTTCGTTGTCCACAAAACAATTTCTGTAGATTCACAGCAAAACACCGCTGCAGGACTCTCTTAAACAGCTGAAGCATCTGGAAGCTTTTAAAATGTTAAAACATAAATTGGCTTCATGCAGCTTGTCTGCTGTTTCCAGAGGGCTAGAGATCCCAAATTGATTTTAAGAGATAATGTTTACACCCTTTTTTTTTAAGCCTAAATCTTTGCTGTCGCTGCGAAGCTACACCCTGTCAGATGTGGGTGCCGAGCAGGAGTGCGTGTTGAGGGTCTACAAAGCGTAAAGTAGCTATACCACAGTATAGAAAAAAAGTTACATCCCTCAGTTGAAAATATTATTTCGGTAAAAATCTAAATATACGCTATCAAACCTGGGAAGCTTATGATTCATCATAATTTATTAGTTGATTATCTTTTCTGTCATTTATCTGAATCTGCAAAGGAACAAAAGTTATCAAATAGCTGAGTAACAATATAAATATTTCTCTCTAAAATGCAGAAACATAGAAATACTCAAGTAAAGCACAAGCACTTTCAGTGACTGTACTTCGTTACCATCCACCACTGCAATATAGACGGGACTTGATACACGACAGGAGAATGACCTGATAAGAATGAACTTGTTATGGCAGGAAGACTTTAACAATGCTTCTCTTTCATCTCGCTGCGCCGCAGTGCTTTGTCAACGAGCCAGAGAGTCTGGTACGACCTCTAAACAACACCTGACTGAGCCGTAAACCATCATACGTGTTCGCGCTGTTCATGTCTGTCCTTTTGCTACGCCATGTCAAAATGTCTGCCGTGAAAAAGGGCCTATTTACCAGCTCCTTGGATAAAACATCAGAGGCCCCTGAGAAGTCAGAACAACCGCTACCCACCGACTGTTAAGTGGCATCTGTGTACACTTCTGTATACCAGCTACACAGTGTGTGTGTGTGTGTGTGTGTGTGTGTGTGTGTGTGTGTGCGTGTGTGTGAGAGAGAGAGATAGAGAGACAGGCAGTGAGAGAGGGATATGGCATTGTGGTAGCTGTGGGAGAGAGAGCACGATGATAGATGAAAGATCTGGCCACAGCAGGCAGTCGAACATGCTCGACGCTCAAAGCGAAGCGTTGTTAACTCAACAATTACCGACAGTGTGACAGACAGCGTGTAACCTGAAACACCAACCATCAGTCATGTGACTACATTCTTAAATTCTGCTCAACTGGAGAGCCGTTTTCATGAATACATTTTTTGCGTACTCGGCGTGTCTGATGTCTTTGCCACGTTTGTCTTTAGTGCTCCTCAAAAAGCAGCGTGTAAGACGTTAATGGTGTCAGGTTTCCGCCGAAAGTACTGTTAAAGATTATTACATCCAATACTTTGATGTCAAATCAGTGTGCTCGGAGAGGTTTGGGGATTTTACAAGTAACACGTCAAGCAAGGGAGACTTCAGTGAGTCTACACCATGTTCAGGCCGTCTGAGACTCCTGCGTATACGTTATCTACATGAGTGTGATTGCATGGTTGAGGTCGTCTGAACGAGTGAACGTAGTAGTCAAGTTTGACTTTAAAATATAACACGTGTGTGTGTGTGTGTGTGTGTGTGTGTGTGTGTGTGTGCTGGGATGTGGTTAGCTGTTTTTTTTTTTTTCAGCGTATCCTTGAAAAGCCTGCACGGCGTCTCTCATCCTCAGCAGCTTCAAACACCACAGAAGGCCGATAAAGAGCGGGAGACGGTGCGAGATGAGGGCGGGAGGAACGGCTCTTCACAGCGTTTTCCTGGTTGTTGGCTGCTCCACGTTGTCTTTTTTTTTTTTTTTTGTCGAGCTTTCATTACCATTCAGCCACAATAAGTCTTTAGCACGCTAGTTTTCTCGGGCGGCCTTCGTTCCCTCACACCATCCTCTCACAGATATATTCGAACCCCTGAACACACGCAGAGAGACTTTAGTCAAGTGTACAGATATCTGCCTACACTATATGGGTACACGGGTCTTAAAGTCCACAGGTTTTGTGATTTTGGGGCTAAATAGATGATGTTGACTGAGCTGGACTTGGATAAATATAAAGGTTTAATGTCACATCTGTGATCTAAACTTCACCGCGTTACGTCCTCACCTCTGATCTGTGTTCTGTATGTATGTTAGCTGTATGTATGTATGTCGCCTGCTCAGCCGTTTCTCCTAATCTGTGTCTTTTTCACTGAGAGAACACTACTTATAAAGACTGAAACCATCATTTTTAAGTTTGTTTGTTTTTTTTTGTTCATGCTTTGCCACTCAACCAGGCATTCACAAAAACACTTGATTACAGACCCCTAAATTCACAACCAGAATCACACATCATACTAATGTACACATTCTGTTTTTTTAAACCTTAATCTAAATTATTATTCTAATACAGATCCTATACATGTTACTCGGCTGGTGATGTTTGTTTACTGTGGCTTTTAATTTTGGTGCTTTTTTTATTCGATATCTTAGTCTTCTGTTCCCCAAAAAATGAATTGATAAAAATAACGTATATGCATTTGTATGTTCTTGTCCCCAGCACTTGAATCGTAGCACTTACGCACTGAAGGTGTCCTTGATGAATAGCAGTTACGATGCTCAGGTTATAGCTTGAAAATTGTTTCTATTTTTTCTTTTGAACTTTATCGACGGTGGTATGTTGTGGCTTCTTTCTTGTAATAAATATGCTTATTGTAAGTCGCTTGGGATGAATTGCTGCTAAATGCCCTAAATCTAAATTTAAACGTGTCTGATCAGCAGCAGCACTCCTGTATTTGTTGTATTTTGTACGTAATGACAATACAGGCTTTCTATCCTAACTTAACATCCCATACTGTGTAAGTTTCGATTATATACATGAAATCTGTTTGAAAGGGGCTTTAATAACACAAGACAACACATACAGGTAGACCTGATGTTCATATAAAAGAGGGCACAAATTAGACGGTGTGCAGCGTTAATGATTCTGACAGTTTATTTGACAAACGGCGGGTAAGTGAGGCAGAAACGGGTGATTTCATAATGTATGCACCCGAAGGTAAACTCTTTCAACATGATAGAAGACCAGGGTCAGACAATGATATTTGTCAGACAGTTGTAACCAGTCTAACTATGGAAAAAAAAAAAAACTAACTAAACAAAAAGAGTACAGATTTAGATAAAACAATGCTGCGTCGATGCAATGACTCCTTAGTTTTAATTTATGGAGAATGAATTAGATCGACGGGGATGGGTTTTAAAATACAGATGTAGCAGTTAATGTCTCAATATTTCCTGAACAGATGAATACAGTTAAATAAAACAAAAATAAAATTCACAAAAAAAAAACAAAAAACAAAAACACAATACACTTACATGTGACGGATGATGTATGAAGTGTCAAAATGTCCCATTGCTCTCAAGGTTAAACTTCTTCATTCATTTCATTCATTTCAATGCAACTGATGTCTGAGTAAACATCTCAAACTACACATTTTTTAAATAGATTCTACAGATTTATATATAAAATACACATAACCTTTAAAAAAAACAAGGGAAACATAAAGCCTGTAGGCTTGCTTGTCGACTCTTTGGCAGTTTATTCCCTGGTTGTGTTTAATAAAATGTCATCCTCTCTACGGAGATAATAGACAGTGTGCTGCATCTGCGGCCCGACACAGCACAAATTAACAAGTCATCGCTGACAAATGCACAAGAGAAGTATAAGAAAATACTTGTTCTTTATTTGATTTTGCCACGTGCAAATCACACCACGCAACTGTAAAATGTACTTCGCTGTGTCACGTTGTTCGTGGTAGTAAAGGCACTTAAATATACGCTGCAATTCAAAAGTGTATTTACTGATGCAACCACAAACTGGGACATTAAGATACTCTCTGCTTTGAGGAGTGATGTGCCTTTTCTCAGTATTAAAACTTTTTAAATGCTTTAACTAAAAAGGACATTTCACAACAAAAGTTCCTGGGGGATTTTTTCTGAGACGCACGCGTTCTCTGACGCCGCATTTGAAAGACATCCATGTGATGCGCTGTAGCTCACATAAAAAAGAAAAAAAAAACAGATCAAAAGATTCAAACAACTCTTTTCTTTTTTTTTGTTTTACATCTGTCTGGATAACACAAAAGTTGAGCCTCCTCCGTTTGCATGAGGATCTATTAGGGTCAAATCAACTCAGTTTTGAACATGGTTTGATTTCAGCAGAGTCTCGAGGGGGCAGGACACCCCGTTAGTGAAAAAGAACCGTGTCGAAATAATAAAACTTTGGGGTCTTGTAGCTGGGCCCCTCGCTGAGTTTGAACAGCACGCTGAAAACACAGTACCATTGAAAAAGTCAGCTCATGGAGGCTCAGGAGCCCACCAAGTCAAGGTCAAAGGTCAAAAGACCTTACACTGGTTTATGCTGAACATCCGCCGCCTGGCCCGCTTCTTGGCCTGGTTCACGGCCATCCGCACGGCATACTCAAACACCTGTTGCACGCCCCGGTTGCTTAAGGACGAGCACTCCACGTAGCCTTTGGCGCGGATTTCATGAGCCACCTCTCTCCCCTCCGCGGCTGAGATGCAGTTGCCCCTGTACGCCCCCATCTCCCGCAGATCCGTCTGGGTGGCCACAACCAACACGGGCACCTTGGGCAAGTTCTCTCGAACCTCTGCGATCCACTTGTGCTGGACGCTGGCGAGCGAGTTCGGGTTGGCCACGGAGTAGCAGATGAGGACGATGTCGGCCTGCTGGTAGGACCTCGGTCGGATCTGTCTGAAGTTGTCGTTGCCCGCCGTGTCCCACAGCCCCAGGCTGATCTGAACCCCGTCCATGTACACCTCCACCCCGGTGTTCTCGAACACTGTTGGCCTGTACATGTCCGGGAAGGTCTCTGAGGTGAAGCGGACCAGCAGGGCCGTCTTGCCCACGGCGCTGTCGCCGACCAGGACACACTTCACCGACATCTCAGTTAGGCCATTCATGGCTGCTCCGAACAGTCTTGCCCCCCTCGAGATGTTTTTGGTTTGGAGGAAATGGTCTCAGGTGTGGTTTTCGTGGGGCTTTTCGATGTGGAGAGACACAGTGTTCACAAGGCAGTCAAAAGCGGCGATCACTCTCTGTGTGCTGTACTTCCGTGTCGTTCTCATAGCAGGTGATTGGCAGCCCTGACTTGTGGTTACTCCATCCCTTAAGAGTTCAGCGGTCATTCAGCTTGTTGAGCCGACTTAGAAATTCTCTCTCTTTTCTTTTTTTGAGACCTTAAATGTGCCTTTGTATGCACAGTCCGCAGATATCCAGCAGTGAGATTTGCAGACGCTTCACATAACGCCTTAGTCGTGGACGCCTTCTCGGCTCGTCTCACTGCTGCTCGGCCTTTTCAGCACGTCCGGGTTCTGGTCCTTCTCTTTGACGATCACACGGGCCGTCATTCCGTCCAAGCGTCTCAGAGTTGAGGCTGGAAATCAACTGAGGGAAGAGAGACAGAGAGAGGATATGTTACCAACTCGAGGCACCTGTCTTCACTCTGTCACCCGTCTTTGAAGAGACGGAACGGTTATAACACTAAGATGCTTCAGCAAATTGCTCATTTAAGCATCTTTACATGTTTCACATACATTCATTCATCACACACATACAAGCTGAGAGATTCTTCTCACACAGCACGAAGCCTACCATGCAGGGCTGGTACTACATTACATGTTGCAAGACAAAATAACGAATATCTGCTTCGACGATGCTGAAGGAGTCAACTGCGAGAGTGCGGCAAAACGCACACAACACCGACTTCAGTTGCTCCAACAGACGTCGTTTAAATCTACAGAGAAAAGTTAAAGTGAAGCACTGAATGTAAAACAAAGTACTGATTCAACACGGAAGTAAAGACTCGTGTGTTTGGGTGTGACCCAGAATTCACAGCTTGATCCAGAGGACTTTAACAGCGCCTCACTGACAACAAATTCCTGTTTGCTGTATCATCTCACACAAATGTAGTCAGATTACTCTGATGTATCTCCCTCATAGCCGTCTTGATTCTCCAACAAACAGACATCTGATAACGGACATGGACGTTTCTGTGTAAATGCCTCTTCATTAAGTTTTACATATGAATTCTGATGTGTTTTTTAAGATGACTAACTAAATATGCTTGTGGCTTCTTATGACTTCTCTGATGTGGTAAATTCAATTAATTTCAATTACATTAACAATATGACCATTATATTCGTGAAAAAGAAATAACAAGTCACAACCTCAAAACCACCAGCCATGACACACACACACTTACAGTCATCAAGATGGAAAGACGTCCATCTCCATCACGTAGATGGGACACTTTAATCAGCGCTTTTTCCCCCCACAATTCAGCTTTCTAAATCACCCTGAGAAGAAGTCTTTGTTTTAAAACTCTCTACAGACACAGCCAGGATCAGGAGAATAGAGTAATTAAGAAAACAAAGAAGAAACCTTAGTTGCAACTGATTCAACCGTTTCACACTTCTCAATTAATGCAGTTTACAGAAAAAGTTGCTTTACACATTCATAATTGTTTAGTTTCTTCTCACGTGAGTGGGTCATAATAAACTTGTTCATTTTAAAATTCAAATGTTGAAACAAGTCTAGTTTTTTGCCCACATTGTGTGCTCTCAATGTCCTACATTTCCACACAGAAAAGAAAAGAATTTAAAAAAAGAACAGTACCCAAGAAGGCCTTAGTAACTGAGTCTTATATCAAGATTAAGTAAAGAAGGACGGAGAGAAAGATAATTACCTTTCTTGTCAGTTTTCTCAATCTCTAGCAGGCGGATGCTCGCTGCCGCCTTTGACGACTTCACCGTGCTGGCAAAAGCAATACTCCACATACAGTTTGTTTGAGTTATAATAAAAATACACAGGACTGGATAACCCAAAACTGCTGCTGTCTGTAGACATTAGAGACAGAAAGAGGAGAGGAAATATTCTGCCACCTCTCTCACAACGCCGAGGCTGGTTGAGTAGATGAGGGAGACGACGAAGTTCGACAGAAAAGAAAAGTAAAACACTTCCGCTGGTTAGACTGTGGAGGTGTGACTGAGTGTGCTGCTCGCCTCCCCCACAGCAGCTGTGTTATAAAATATGGATGTTGTTTTTTTTTTTCTGCTGCTGCTGCTGATTCGAACCCTTTTGTCAGACACAGCTGGCCCAAATGAAAGATTTTTAAAAACATGTGAGATCTCTCTCGTAGCAATTGTGGTTAAACGGAGAAGGAAACAACATGAGCTCCTATCAGCAGTCGATATAAAATCAACCAACAGCATGAAAGCTGTCGGTTTGATGACGTCACCTGAGTCAGCCCTGGCTCGTTGGTTCAAACAACAAAAAAACACAATTTAAGACTAAAGAATCCCCTGTAGCCCGTTCCTCATCCACGCTTGAGCCAAGCAACCTCAAAATACATTCACTGCTATGAGCGTGACCACCGACTGCAATCTATTGGTGGCCGAGTTGCATTGTGGGTAATGTAGGTGAGAGGTTTTTTAAAGACGTCTTAGGTTCTGTTGTTCATCCCGAGAGTCTGCCAATGTTAGAGGACTGCAATGCTGTAAATATTTCAAATAGATGAGTTAATACATATTATTCTTTTTTTTTTCCTTTATTTACAATCATTAGTTATCTCTAAATTGCTCTTTCACAGGGGTTCCCAAACCTCTCACGTCCAATAAAAACTATGACAGTGCGAAGATTTTTGTCCCTGTAATACAAGGGTTTTATACCGAGACTCTCCATATTGTAGGCCAGGGGGGCGGCAACCATTTCAATATGGTAAAATGGTAAATGGACCTGCATACCTGTATCGCTTTTCAATACTAGTCAAGACATTTCAAACCAGCATTTTTCTCCCATCATCAAGGCATTGTAATTACGTATGAGGGCGTTATAGACAACAGATTTGTATTTTTATCTTGTTTATTTTTCTAAAACCCACTGTTCCAACTGTTACGTTCTGCTTTTATGACTTTTTCTCATTTAAATAGTTGTAATGGCAGTAAAGGTCAAAAAGATAAGTAAGTGTAACAAACACAAAGAAGCACTATATCACCCTATACTATCCAGGTCTGGGATGAAATTGTTAATCTTTAATAAACATTTAACCAGTTCCACTGGTTAAGCTACGTAGGCTATTTGTTGTGGGAGTAATGCCCGACTGATCACAGCTGATACAGACATTTGGTAGTAATAAAATTCCGATTACGTATCAGCCAGTAGATACACACACATTTCTTGCAATGATCCCTAAAATGTGGTTATCAAAAACTTGATGGAGATATTTAATGGAGGTGGGACATTTTAGAGCAGCAATGATATGTGTGCAATGAAATGGTAAAAGATTTGATTATAAATTTCCCCAAACATCGCTTCCTGCATTGTTCTGTAAAAACAAAAATGGTGCAAATCACACAAATATACGCAGATACTGATATTTCTCTGACATATCTGTGATAGGCCAATACCAGCAAATGATATCGATATATTGGTTTGACTCTCTACCAAATAACTATCAAAGCTGCATTCACGCATAAGACAACAATAATGTTCACCCACACATGAAGCTGTGAACATAAAGGATTTTATTCCACATTACAATATTCTCTGTAAAAGCATATGAACAAATGAATTACAAAAATACAATTTTCTCTTTATACTTCATGTGTTCACAATATGTACAATTAGTAAAATGGCAACACTTTTGTTGCACCTTTATGAAAATATCACAAATAGAAAAATGGAAGCAATTTTAAACCTACAAAACCGGTGTAGCAACCTGAGAGTACAACTGCTACAAAATTTGGCACAATGGATTAAAAAAAAGCTACCAGGAACAGGCTGGAAACACTTGACTGGCCTTAAAAGAAGAGAAAACCTAATATTGTTGAATCTTTACCTGAGTTTGCATGTGAGCATATTAGCAGCTAAGCTTGGCTTGGCCTTAGGCTAAAGTAAATGATAAGTTGCAGTATGTTGCTGAGGAAGCTGCTAAGACAAAGGAGAATGACCGCGGCAGAGTTGACCATGGAGAGTGTTCAAACTATTCAATGGCCTTCTGATCATCTGAAGAGTTTCAAGCTCACCTCCTGGTGAGCAACACACTGTGACACTCAAAGAGAAACAATTTTCTTCTTAATGAGCATTTGGGGTTTCACCTCTCAGAGGACAATCTCTGATTAGATGACACGCATCAAATGTAGACTTAGTGCCAAATAGAATAATTCAACTGTTTCAAAAAAGGACGAAATATTTCTTAAAATCCTAGAGAATATCCTCCACACTGACAGCATGCAATCACCATTCAATTTAAGTGTCACAAAATCTTTACGTCACACCTCATACATGTCTCCACATTGGGAATTGTTGGATTAAACACCACCTTACCAACATGGAACCTTCAAAACACTGGGATATTTTTATACTCTTTAAAAGGCATAAAGAAAATTGTAAAGCAAAATAAACCACACTATAAAACACCTTTAAATACAAAATGTGCATGCATACTTAGCTTTAAAGATGCAAACAAATATCTTATTTGTGTTTCACATGAATGCAGTTATGCTATCGACTAAGATCTGAATTAAGATTAACCTCAATTTAACAAAGTTTAGGTGAAATTATATTTCTAGTGTTGATATGGCCGATGGAGAAAAAGAGACAAAAAGTACAAAAAGCTGACAGATGTGGGAAATAAGATTGCTTAGTGCACCATACTGTATATACTGTAATGACTGTATATGTGGCATAGAGAGAGCAAAAGAATGAGTGTGTGTGTTTGTGTTGTCCTCCATAGCAGCTTGAATCCAATAAACCAAGTTCTCCTCACTTCAAAGAGACTAACACGAGACCCGTCTTTGGCTCAGTGAACCTGAGAGATAAAGAGATAGCAGAAAGGGTGGGTGAGGACGAACATGTCGTGCATGTGTGTGTTTTGCATTTGTCAGTGTGTATGTGTGCGCATATGTGTATACCTGTAGTGTTTGTTGGTGAGGTAGTCTATAACGGCGGGGCGGATGCGGGCCACGCCCCCCTGGCTGTGGTTCCCTCTTCCTGTGATGACAGAGAGCTGAGGTCTACACAGACCCTGCTCATATTCTACACAGAAAGAGGCCAAAGAAGAACAAAACACACACACACACACACACAGAAATCAGTTAACAGGAGTGTCACAACACAGGAGCAACACTGTTCTGCAAACCTACCCAGTACTCACAAAGTTCAGAAACAGAACCGATCCCATTACCTGCTGCAATTATATCGAAATCTCTCATCTTTCTCATTGTGTCAGTCTGGACACAATACGTTCATGTAAGCCTCAAAGCTGGACATTTGACACATTGACACATTCTAAACATAGTATAATAATCTTAATTCTTCATGTCTATTAACAGTTTCTATCAATATTGCTTTTAAACATGATTTTAAACTGATGACCCGTTTTAGAAATTGGTAGGTCTGCAGTCCAACAGCACGACAAAATGTTCTTTCTCATCTTCTTGCTGTGGTCATATACAGTGTTGTACATTTTTCATTACCTGTAGTTTTGTCCTCTAAGACCTGGGCCAGATGCTCCAAGGCCTCATCCACATGCAGCCCATGGAGGTCCAGGATGTTGTTGGGCAGCAGCGATGAGTTGACCCTTTGAAAAATCTGAACTGCTGCTCGGTGATTGGCGTCGTGCATCCTCTTGCCATGCAGGTGTCCCTATGACAGAAGTGATACAAATTGATTTACTGTGAGCAGTGAAGTCATTATTAAAGAATAGCTGCATCTTTTAAACAACATTAAAAACTACCTGCAAAGTGCTTCATAGGTCAAAATATTACAGTAAAACATTCTCACCTGCTGTGCGTAGAAGGAGGCCACTTCTTTACGTCCTTGCTTGAAGGCCTCAGCAGCCTTGGAGAAGCACTCAAGCTGTCGGCTCCTCTGTAGGCTGGCCTCAGCCCTGAAGTCCACATAATCTGGGTCCTCTGTATCCTGATAGTCAGGTACCACAGACTCCAGGGGCTTTTGCCTCTGACAAATCAAAATTGAGCATGGTGATACAGACTTATTAGCTCTTCAAGGGCGGAAAAAGTAATCAGTAACTTCTATCTACATTAAGGGATAGTGAGGCAGTGAGGTTTCCTTTTGATGCATGACTGCAGATATTTACTTTATATTTACTTTGTCTAAGTAAAAAATACTTAGATCCAAATTAAGTTTGGTAAACTGTCTTGCCAATTCTGTCTCTTTGTTGCTTTCAACTAAATGTACTTCTATTATTGGACTCTACTTTTCTCTGTGGTAACATAGTTGTGATGTATTGTAGATGAACGCGTGCTACAGGCAGCACTGCCTGTATGGTGATACCATAAGGCCGCTGTCAAAATATCCTGATAGTATGGTGCCTGGATGGCAAATAAATGCTTAAAGGGAGTGATAAGGAAAACCACATAGTAATAATGTCTTACAAATATCAGTTGGTTGTTAACATTTGCCCTGTTCTGCTGTTTGTTATTCCCTCCCCCATTTTCATGAATACCTTTTCCCTCTCCTTGCTGGCTGCTCTGTGGTGGTCAGACCGAGGTGCCTCTGGGGCGACCACAGTCTTGACTGGTTCCTCAGTCATTAGAGAGCGAAGGAAGAGCTCCGTCTGGGTCAGGCTGTAACTATGAACACATACAGAGGAATGTCAGGAGTATTGAATACACATGTAAAATTCATACATCTGTCCTTGTTGTTGTTTTTTTTAAAAAAAGATTTACAGCTTAACATGCCTGTTTGCATCTCTTTCTCTGTCACACAAACCAAAATGTGTCAAATGTTTGTTTTTTTTACTTGTTGTCTCTGAAGATGTCCTGGAGGAAATGCCTGTCAATGGTGGGGAAGAGGGCGTACAGATGGCCCTCCTTCAACAGGGCGGCTCCGTCAAACCGGTCGATGTCAGCGCGATTTTGTCTGGTCTGACAGAAGGACGGTTGGAACCCATCATACCAACACATTTTATTCAAGATGTCCGTGGGTCAAAAAATACTGAAGTCTGCAGGTTTACAAGGTCTTTGTGGTTACCTTTTCTTCATTCTCCTGTAAAGCCTGCTGCTCCTTTATAATATCTCTGAGAGAGGTGTGTTGACGGGACACATTCCAGTGGTCCATGAATGGCATCTGATTACGGGCCTCTGGTTGGCTGTCCAGCGACATGTAACCATCGGCACTAATCAAGAATGGTGCCGGCTGTGTCTGGTCTCGTTGCCCAGGTTTGGCTGCATGAGGCTCACCCCAGTGTACTGAACCTACACGATCAAAAGTCAACAGTAAATGGTTGTGTTATCTATAAGAATTATGTTTTCTATTTCTTTGTTTAACAGGGACAATACATTGTTAACACTGTTGGAGCAGGTCCCACTCATGGTTAGCCTTTTGAAAACCTAATATACATGTGGAAGAAGAGATTGAGGATTAAACAACCAAAGTGATGTGAGTTTTTGGCCAGTATTGATCATATGCTGTCATCACAATTCAAATTTGTGTCAAAGTGTCTGTGGGATGAGGATACTTACTCTCCTGAAGCAAATGAAAGGAAAGAGTTGCTTGTCTCTGTTTTTCCTGTAAAACAGCATTCAGTTAATTTAATGAACAGAGGCCAACTAAAACTGACTCACAGTAAATCAAAATAAGTTGATTTATTATATTATTTAATATATTATATTATTATAGTGTAAGTTTAGAACTGAAGCTAGGAAAGTATTGCTGCCAAATATTAAACCTACCATAACTGATTTTTCTTATGATGAATATTCAGTCTGCTTTTAGCTCCATTGTTGGTCAAACACTAACAACTATGGAGGGTTAAAGGTTAAATACTGCTGATTGCTCCACTATGTTCACTAGCTAATCTTTAACTGTGTGTGTCTGTCTTTTGGTGTTGAAAAGGTATTGAACAGTACGTTTTGAGAGCCCATGTATAAACAGTTGTACACTGAGCTGAAACCTGTCATAAAGCTCTGTAAAGCCAGCTGATAAGTCTCATGACAAGCAACCCCTTTCACACCATCATTTAATAAACTGTTTTTATAAATAACATAAAGAGCTCACCTGAATGGTTTCCTTCCACTTCTGGTGGAGCAGTTTCGCCAGGTTCAGATCCATCTGCACTTCATAGTTATCAGCAGAACACATACCTGAATATTGTGGACAGGAGAAGACAGAAAACTTTTGTCACTTCTGAGAACCAGAGTAGAATAAGAGTAGAATAAGAGTAGAACAAGAAGAGAAACCTGTGTGTGTGTGTGTGTGTGTGTGTGTGTGTGTGTGTGTGTGTGTGTGTGTGTGTATTTATTTATTTATTTATTTATTTAAGCATACAGAAGCTTTAAGGCTACAGAGGTTGAAAAGTGTATTTTTCACCTGTGTGTTAGTTACCTGGGTCTACTCCAACAGGACCGAACAGTTCAGCTAGCTGTAGTGCCACCTCGGTGGGTAGTTTCAGCTCCACACACTGAATGTTCAGGTGTCGACTCCTTCCCTCCTCCTTGTGCCTCCTTTGAGTTTTCCCCTCCTCCTTCTGTCTTTCCTCTCTCTCCATCTGGTCTAGCTCAGCCTGCAGCATTCGGTGGACTTCGTCCATGCTGGCAATCTCCTCTTCAATCTCCATCCTTGAATCTTCAATTATAACTCCATCATCAAAGCTAACACCCTGAGCGCCGCCCTCGAAATCTGCTTCTGATGCCACTTTGCATTCAGTGTTGCCACCTTTCTCTCTATTGTTTATTGCTTGAGGAAGACTTAGTTCTGTTTGAGGAGATTTTGAAGTTGCATCAGGAATTTCTTTGTTTCTAGTTGGAACTCCAAAACTTGTTTCGTTGGCCTTGCTGGCACTCTCATCTGACTTGCTGACGATCCCACAGGTTGACTCCTGAGTCCCTTCTTCAAATCCAGTTGGCAAATCTTGAGGGTGCTGCTCATCTAACACATCAGGGCATAACCTGGTTTCTACAGGCTTGCCTAAAGCACCACACGAACTGGATGTGTTCTGGTCTTCTTCACCCCAGGTACCATCCTCGTCCTCTTTCTCACCATCCTCATCTCTAAAGAACCTCTCTCCAGAGTCCAGCAGCAGGTTGGTGGTCCATTCAAGGTCCTGATGGCATTTATCATACAGATCCTCCAATGTATCAAAACTCACCAGTTTAAAATGGCGGCTAAGAATGCGCAGGCTCTCAAGCCGGTCTTGAGTTGTCCCGAGCTCTTTCTCCTCCACCTGTGTGCCTTTCTCATGCACAACGCGGTACGGTACTTCTCTGTGGCCGGAAGACTGAAGTGAAGAATCAGGAGACGACGGTTCCGGCACGAAGCGAGAGGAGTCGCCAAACAGAACTGTGATGCCACAAAGTTGGCTGCTTGAAGTGATGGCCGCTTCATCAGGGTTGTCTTGATGATCCAGACGCCATAGAAGGGCGAAGTCTTGAGGTTCTGTCTGGGTGGAGCAGCCTTGGTCTACCAGAGGAAGTGAAGAAGGATTCGGGTCTGCCTCAGATGGGGTCTTGTTTAACAGGTCAAAATTTGGTTCAAGGCTGGTGTTACAGTTAGATTCATCATCTGTGTTGATGCTATTCAGACCACTGCTGATATTTTGGGTGGAAGTATTGGGAAACTCAGGAGTATTCAGAGAAGCAGGGCAGTTTTGAGTGAAGGTGAGGGCTAGTTTGCACTGTTTTCCTGATCTACGACCCTGGCGTTGCTTTCTCTCCTGACTGCCTCCAACGAAAGCGCCGCTGTCTGCTTCCACAGAGCCTTCGCACACAGGACTCTGACACACTTCACTGCCATCGGCCTCAGCTGTATTCTCTCTATCACTCTCTGTGCAGTCATTCGTGTCCACATCAGGAGGACCAGTACTGGGCTCTTTACCAACCTCACCTTCAATATTGTGGCCTCCTGCTCCGTCATGTTGTACATTTGCCTCAACATTTTTGGAGATAACTAATGAATCAGCAATAAGAGCTGAGAGGGGAATTGTTGGGTCAGTGGATTTCAAATCCACAGATCCTGTTTCTCTGTCAATCTCTAACACATCGTTGTTCCCTCCTCTTGTACTAATCACTTCATTTTCAGTTTTAAGAGCCTCCCAATGATCAAGTCTTGATTCCCTGACTTTACAAGAGTCTGCTGCCTTCCAATCTAAAACACAGTCAGGTAATTCACCTCTGCTGCTGTCAACCCTGTTCACGTTTTGCTCTCTCTTCTCACAATTAAAACTTCTGCCACCTGTCTCCTCTTGTTCCTCTGATTCCCCTTCAGAGCTTGGGGAAACTGATGACGGGCGAGAAGAGTCAGTCTGACTGGCAGGTTCGCCAGTCTGAATAAGATCCAGAAGCTTCTGAAACTCTGTGGGTCCTGGCCACACTTTTGTTTTATTTCTGTTTGCTTCTTGAGGCACACCTTCAGCTTCCTCCCCACTTCCTTCTTTATTCCTCTCCCTTCTCCTCACCTGTCGCTGTCCAAGCGACCCCTCAGTGGGCCAATCTCCTGAAAAGTCCAACATCTGGTTTTCCCCATCAGTCGCCATCTCAACCCCTTCTGCTCCCTCAGTCTTTTCTTTCTCCTCACTGTCTGATTTTTGAGTATCTTTCACCAGATCTGCAGGCTCCAGCCTGTCAAAACCAGACCTCCTGCTTGGCCTTTCTCGCTTCACTCTTTGTTTGATGGACTCAGAGAAAGCCACTGGCAGTTCATCCCCATGGTGATCGTCATTCATCACAGACTCCACGATGCAATCTGGGATTCTCTGATCTCCTATTGGTTGATTCAGCTCCAGCTGGGCATCCAGCTCCAAATCTAATTCCCCCAAATCCATGTCGTCGTCCCCATCTGACATTTCAGGCTTTTCTGTGAGTCTTCCAGTAGGCTGAAAATTGAGGGACTCTGTAGATTTGTGGGCGCCGTCCTCCGGTATTCCCACCTCACAGGAATGGCCGATAGATGACACGTCTGGGAGGGAGGAAAACAGCTGAGGGCAGGACTTCTTACATCCCTCAGTCAATCCAGGCTGCTCTACAAGGTCAGGACAAGGTGCCTCAGAAGACACCAGCCTAGAGAAAACAGGAGATATGAAAGGATCCAGTCAACATAACTTATGATGGGAGAACAATAATGACATTATGCCTGATTCAGCCCAATGATTTGGACGATTAGTATTAACATGACTTCAAGAATATTCACACAGTCACCTAAATTAGATGGTTCTCTCTGTTATATGACAACAGGATCTTCCTTGTCAAAATGCAATGTGACTCAGTCAGGTTAAAGCATATCTGCAGCACTCACTGTGAGCTTCTGTTCTCCAGAACGAGACGCTGTTTAAACTCAGGCATCTGTGAACCCATGATGGACTGGACTGAGACAAAGCGCTCATATCCCATGAGCATGCGCCGGATGGTTTCCACTGGCACATTATGCGTGGTACGTCTGCATAGGCATAAAAACACACATGTACCAACAGATCCAAGATTCAAAATTGAAGTACTGTCTCAAAATGTGGGGGAAAAAAATATTGTCAACATCATACATCAAAAACAGATGCAACTGTAATCCCCCTTTGTCTCTCACCTCTCCAGTTCTCTAGGCTTGTTCTTCCACCAAGTGTCTGGCTCTCGGAACAGCACCTTGTATCCATGTTTCAGGGCCTGTAGGGCAGATGGGGGACCAATAAGGGGCTCTAGCCTAACCCCTTTACAGTGTAATGAATAAATGTTATTTAAGAGGGGGTTTTATGAACCTTTCTCCAGAACAATAAGTGCTGCAACATAATCAGCTGGCCATGTCAGATGTGCTGCTTTGCTTTATACATTGCAGGAAGGCTGACTGACCTGAACCACATAGGGTCTCATCTCCCAGCCCTGCATGTTGGTGTTGTCGATGATGATGGGGTTAGCACCCCTTTCAAAAGCCTCCTTGGCTATGTAATAAAGTTAGCACAAGAGGAACAAAAATATCATGTTGTTATAGTGAAACTGGGGTAAAAAAACAATACTAAGCAGCACTAAGAGGGAAACAATGGCAATCAATTACGTAGATAAAATAATCATGCTGCATCAGTTCTTATCAAAATTGTGTGTGTGTGTGAGTGTATGTGTGTTGTTTACCTCTTTTGTGGTTCCACTCATGAGCCTCCCCCAGAAGAGCAGGGTCAAACTGATATTCTCCATTGCGAGAGAAATAGTCGTCAGTGGACAGTTTAACTCCACCTGGGTTATGCTCGACCAAGGCTCTGCAGACACACACACACGCAAGTGCATACACACACACATCTTTTGTGATTTTGCAAACTTAATTTACATGGCACTTTTTAAAATATGAGTATTGTACCTTACTTGACCTTTTCCCTGTAATAAAGTATTTTACAGGGAATGGAAAACAAAAAAAAACATAGTTTTCATAATGTTACATAAAGAGGTGTAATCTGACTTTTTTGAGACTTTCCAGGAAGAGGCCCTTCAGAGTTGAGTCACAAACAACCAGCATTATCAGCTTAAGCTTGCAGCCTTGACCTTGGCACAGACAAAAGTTTCTGCTCTGAGGACCGAAAGGCTCACTGTGGTAAGGGGTGCTTGACCATCATGTTAATTATGTTATGTCAATGTCAAAGGTCAAATTTTAAAATCATCACTAAAAGCCCAATAACAAGCCAACAAAACATGAGTGAACAATCTTCTCATAAAGTGTGTCTCTGATTTCTCAGCTTGTTAGAAACAAAACGTTTGCAGGCCAAATGAGCACTTTCCAATAACAGTAATGGTTGTTTCTTGTTCATGGCACGCACCCAAGTCTTGGCTCGGTTGGCTGTGGCTGTGATGCAACTACAAAACAGCACTCCTGAAGAGCATATGCTACAAGAGAGCAGAGCGTATTGCTATCAAGTATTCAAACATTCTGACCTTGCCAAGGTCGACTTGCCAGATCCTGGAGCACCGCGTATCAGCACAAGGACCTTCCCTTGAAGACGAAGCCTGCTATGCTGCGCAGGAGGATGAGGGGCAGGCAGGGCCCAGGATTTTGGGATAGTAGCAGAAGGTTTGAGAGGTGCTTGACTGACAGGGCCCTGACTTAGCCAGGAAGAGGCATGCCTGGGTTGTTGGCTTGGCCAGGCGAAAGGAGTTTGAGCCACAGGGGTAATGAATGCTGGCCCCTGGTTTCCATGGATATGGGGAGAGAACGCAGGCGCTTCCAAGTTCCAGGGTGATGGCACGTAGCCAAGCGGCTCCTGATTCGACATGTTCACCTTAGATCTTGCCCCTCCGACTATCGCTTGAGAGGGCATGACCCCAGCCTTGTCTGGTTGAGGTTGTGATGGGTCCTGCTTTTTATACACCTGAAAAGCCGAAGGACGTCCCGAAGCTGCCAGGTCCAAAGGGGGTTTCGGCCTGTCTGCAGGTTTTTCTGCCATCAGATGTGTAAAATCCACTAATGACTGCTGCTCCTCTGCAGTCCCATCTTCGTAGTGGCTGAGCTGATCGAGTGGAGAGGACGCTGCAGAGATGTGCTCCACTAACCCACCAGAGGGCCCTCTAGATCTAGGATGGAGGCTGGACTGAAGCAGCTCAGGGAGAACCTGCTGTGGGAATGGTGGTGGAGGGAAAGTGGATAAATACTGGCTGCTGCTGTGCTCCTCCTTAATGTCTTGTTGTGTGGTTAATGTTTCTAGCTCCTGATCGACCAGCAGGTCCAGCTCTTCTGTCAGGAGATTGGTGGAGGGAGCAGGGGAAACTGGGTCTGGTCTAGGTTCTGAAAAGTGGCCTGGGCTGAGCAGGGCTGCAGCTGTGCGCTCGAAGCCAGAGATGGGAGAAGGTATAGGACCTGCAACTTCAGCAGCCACAGAAAGCTCCAAGAGAGAGTCCATTGCATTTTCAACTAAGACACAAACAGAGCAAACAAAAAAAAGAGAGGAGTTGAACTTGTGATAACATTTCAGTACTTGATTTCATGGTGTGTGCACTGATGAGCTTGCGTAGAACAAAGAGTGAGTTAATATTAATTAAACTATACTCTGGACAGCGGAGGGACAGCTGGGGGAAGGGGGTCTGCGGAGCCCCCGTGGGTGTCTGACAACTGGGTTTCTAAAAAATATACTAATAAAAGAAGCAGCAACAGCAAACAGACAAAAGTGCTAATGTAGTCAGGATATTGCAATTTCTGACTTTCATACAATACCTTGAAAATAAATCACCTATCGATAATGATACCATAGCGGGAAACTGCCAAAACACTGAGCAAATAAAATCTATATCTTTATTCAAAGATAAATATAATAATACAGCTATTACTGGAGTATCAATACTGTCAAAAATGTGTCAAACAGTTTCAAATATTAGCACTGATATTTCAATACTTCTAACAACACTGAAACCTGCCTGCCAAAGTACATACATTAATAATATTTGTTGCATTAGTGATATCTAAACATTGCCGCTAGACTCTGAATCCACACCAGTGAATATCACAGTTACACTTAAGATTTGTATTCTTTAAATTATCATTTATAAACAACAAATAACTTTTTAAACATTTTTGTCATATTTTCATTCAGATAAATGTCTACATGGTATCTCAACTACTCAGAATCTACACCAACAACTGATGCCTGCACTTTTAAATCAGTGTTGAGCTCCTTATATAATGTACGTGGAGAGTGGCGGTTAGCGCAGTGCAGGTGTCTTATGCACAGGAGCAGGTTTTTGTATGCATTTCTCTGAACTACTGCTACTATGCCTGTTCAGACAGGACTGTGAAGTCACCTGACCTTTGATTAGTGACATGTGTGCCCCCCAGGCTCTGAAACAGGCTTTTACGCTTATATCTGTCAGCAATGTGGACAACTTAAGCAAGCATCTTTTGCTCGTTCGGTTTTAATTCTGCTTTACTTAACTGAGAGTCACCTGGTCACTGACATTGAACGCGCACGTACAATGTTTCAGCCATTATGTATTGGAGACAGGCATAACCAGTGGTGCTCACGTGTACAGGTACAACAGGTGGGAGAACCTGGTGAAAAGTGCTACTGTGTGAAGTTTTAACTGACTACTTATACTGTCAGTAACATACATGGGACCTCCGCTGTCAAGTCATTAGAGGTGGAAAAAGCACAGCTAACAAGCTGCCCAGCTAACTGGTTAGCAAAGTTACACTGCATAGCATTCCAAAGAGTCACACAGCAGGTTGGACTAATGGGCTTCCGTGTTCAGAGCTACCTTTAAAGTCACACTCGGACAGGACGATGTAAATAACTTCAGGGTCCAGGTGTGAGAACATCTCCTGCATGCTTTTCACGATTCTCTCCTTGTCGGAGCTGGAGAGCGAGGTGCTGGACGGAAAGTTGTTCGCCATTGCGCCGTCAAATCCCTGAGGTAGTCGGTTGCCCGTGTTGTGACCGAGGCTTCCCCCTTCTGGCGGCCCGCTGGGAACTCTAGCCGGGCTATGGCCGTTTTTCTTCCTCCGAGGCATTCCGCTGCCGAGCTGTAGCCGCCAGGTGCTCTCATCAGCGGCCACACGGAGCTAACTAAGTAGCTGGGGGGCTACGAGAGGGTGGTCTGGAGCTGAGGACATGCTACTGTAGAGTCGGGTAGACCAACCGAAGTGGAACAACTGAAGGTTGTGATCAGTTACAGCACTCCAAGCGGCGGAAAACACCATCAGAACATCTCAACTGACTGAACCAGAGAGGACCGCCAGAGAGGTGACACCGGAAACCAACACAACGACTTCAAAATAAAGGCATGCGCCCCCACATGCTACCCGTTGAATGTTTTAAAAAGTAAAAAGCAATTTAATAATGACAACCAATCTTGTTAAGTATAAAAAGCTTAGGCTTGCTAGACACGTTTTATTAATTGATCGTGTTGTGTGTAAAATCGTAATCTGTGAAGAAACTATTAGCTGAGTGAAAAATCTCCATCTGAAAAGTAGTCCATTAAAGGTACAGTATTAAGTAAGGTGAAATTGAAACACTCAAGTAATTTTCAATTACTTAAATTTGTGCTGGAAACGATTTTCAGGAATATTAATGTAATAATAGTTAGGAATTAAAATTGAATATATGTTGAATCTGAATTTAGAAACTTCGTCCCCATTACAGGTCAGCTTTCATCACGAACGCACATAAACAAATGAGGCCTACAAAGTCACAAGGTACTGACACAATTAAGATAGTTATAGCATAAACAAATTGTTTTCTTGAAATGTGTGAGGATGGTTGTCATTTTACAATGTTTAATTACTAGATGGTCGCCTCTGGTGTCACCACTCTCAAAGTTCATCGAATAGAGAAGGTACATGTGTGGAATTTAGCATTAGACGTAGTGAAAGCAGAAATAAGTGCTGACACACTTCACATTAGCTTTTTAAACCACTGAACCAGCAACAACGACTACAGTTATGATAATAATGCTCAATATGTAGTGTAGTAGATTTTCCTTTTAATAAAGAAATTTGAATTGAATTGAATTTGAAATTTTATTTCCCGATATATGTGACGCAAAAACAGATAACATGTCATTTACCACACGTTAATTCATAGACAATCACAGTGATTCATTTAAAAATAAAAATAGTTATAAACAGTTATTTTCATATGTGCAAGATAAAGCCAGATGTTGGTGAAGGACAGAGTGTGACTGTACTGTACGAGCTGTTTGTTTCTGACTCCCGCCATGTATTTGGCGCTGCAGTACTCCTGCGAGACCGACGGGGGCGCTCTGCACCCAGCCTTCACACAGACAGCACTGACTGAACGGACAGAGAGCTTTGTGCCGAAAACTAAACCCAACCTGTGTCAGACTAATGAATTAAAACGGCCCACTTGAGAGGTAAATACTAACGAGGAGACGCTTGGCAAATATCCCGCGGTTTGAGTCGTAGTTGTGTGTTTGAAAACAGATTCATTTTGCATTTGTTGGGCTGTTGTAAATCCTCCGTGGGGGCAAGTTGGTGGTGAGAGAGAGGAGGGCTCAGGGCGACGGTAGCAGCCCTTCTTCGCCTGTGAACTAGCGGCAGTACGGAGCGATGCGTTGAAGTTGAAAAAAGACAGTAACAAGTAAATTAGCTTCGTTGTTAAACTTCATAAAGTAGTTGCATTTGTTGTAAAGCACAGGAACTGACCACGAGCATGGCTATTTTAGGCATGGATGATAGGATACTTCACTTCCTCTGTGATTGTCTGTAGCTGGAGATGTGATGGGTACCTGAATAGTTTGCGGCCTACGCTAGCAAAAGTGGGCTAACCAGTTAGCCAGCACGGCTAACGTGTAGCAGCCACTCGCTGCTACTTCCTTCCCGCAAAAAGCTAGCCGCTAGCCAATGATGTTTGCACTGCAACTAGCTAGCTAGCTAATTTGATAACCTGTATGACAGTAGACGTTCACCGGCTGCTCTCGTGTTTGTTTTAAAGTGGTTTTCTAGCGACTTCGCGGGTGTAGCAGCTACAATCATATCGAAAGAGCATTTGAGCTTGTTTCTGCAGCTATACGGTGTTTGATGAGAGATTTACGGAAAATATGGGGCTGATGTTTAGCTGAGGTGTTTTAGCATGCGAGCTAATAATATACACAATGCTGATTTAATGTTGGCTTTCTGTCCGGAAAGTTTTGTGGATCGGAATATCGGTAAATATACAGGTGCGGCGTTGACAATTTTAGCGGGCAAAATTGATGATAGGTAAATGAGAATGGTGGTTAAAACGAGGTTTTGGTAAGTGCGGTAGCATGGTTGTGTTGAACTTTTGTTTTCTGACCCATAGAGGCCAGTAGAAGACCGTGTGGACCATACATCAACAAGCATGGAGTTCCCGCAACAGCAGAAACCGGCGGGGGACGGAAAGATCATTTATCCTCCCGGAGTGAAGGAGATTACGGACAAAATTACCAACGATGAAGTGGTCAAACGGTTAAAGGTATGTTGATGGGGTTTCTTGCTGTCAAGACACCATTTTCTGCCAGTCCTCACCTCACGCATCACTCTCCAGCCCCGTGGCACATCGCCAAAACCCTCCTAACTTTGTGAACTCCTGTATGTTAAGTCATAAGAGGCATTTCCTCTTATTTAGACTGGTTTTCTCAATCCGCTGCCTTTTTAGAGTTTCGTGATTGAGTGTGATGTGACACATGAGATACTGCTCTTCAGAAGTATTTTAAGTCTCCAACTCTAGCAGCACTTCATCTGATCCCCTGAAGGTCTGAAAAAAAGGGGATGATCCCAAAATGTGAACACAAGAAAAGCAAACACTGCTCAACCGAAGCTATTTTTACTGCGAGGAAACAAAACGGTGACTCATGTTTGCATTTAGTCCAGTTTTGAAAGTAACTGTCATGCTGTTATAGATATGTATATTATGACAACTCACTGGCCACTTTATTAAGTACATTTGTTCAGCTGTTTCTTATTGCAGATGTCTAATCATCCAATCATATGGCAACGACTCATAGTAAATAGGCATGTGATCAAGATGATCTGCCGAAGTTCAAACCAGGCATTGTGTTGGAAAGAAAGGTGACGTTAAACGTGGCATGCTTGTTGGTGTTAGACAGGCTGGTTTTCGTATTTCCAAAACTCCTGGTCTTTTGTGATTATCAGGCACAACTATCTCCAGTGGTAGTTCGCTGGGAGAGAATACTTTGTTGATAACATAAGTCAAAGGGGGGGATTATGTACCATAATGGTTCAAGCTGATAGAAACGCAACAATCTCTCAAATAATCACCCACTAGAACTGAGATATGCAGAGCAGTGTTGCTGGACGTAAAACACGTTGAAACATGAAACAAATGGGCTCAGGCAGAAGACCAAACCGGGTGCCACTCCTGTCCATTTGAAGCTTAAAAAAAAGGTTGTAATCGGTGTAATCGTCATGAAAGCATGGATTCTGCCTGCCTTGTATAGACGGTTCATGCTGGTGGTGTTGGAGATATTTTATGGCCCACTTTGGGCCTACCTGAGTGTTGCTGCTGATCATGTTCATCCCTTTCACTGTACTACACAGCATCTTCTGGATGCAGTCTATCCAGCAGTTTCAGAGCAACATTATGTATTCACATGAGTCATCTTTCTGACCACCTAGCAAACGTATGGTCAATATTCACTCTATTTCAGCTCCTGTTTGGTCTCTACCAACTCTAAGGGAATTGTCTTGGTGTCAAGGTGCTACATTTTCCAGTATGTTCACCAGCTAGTTGCTCATTGTGTTTGTCTGATTTTGATGCTAAACAGGTAGTGTACAGTAAGCTTTTAGAGCTTTTTACACTAAAATAGCTGTGAGAGTGAACTAAAAAAAAGCTGAGTTGTTGCACAACTTAAGAATGAGTTGAATGTCTCCATAAAGTTTTGTAAAGCTGAGAGGAGCTGCTGAATCCAGGGAGAATCATCAGTATGTTCATTACTACTACTAAGTCACTTTTTCCACATTGTCCCACTGTTATTTTATACATCATGGCTGCTTAAAACATGGGTATTAAACCTTCTTACATTCCACACCTTGAGCCACGGCAGTTTCTAAGTTGGCATCTTTGCTTACATGTGTCCCGTGACTCAATGTTAATCACATTAGATTGTTTACCACACTAATATTGAAATGGTTTCCTGACATCCAAGAACTGTTAATGGAGTAGCATTGTGACCGTAACACATACACCCCACGGCAAGATGTACAAATGTACAGAATGACATGTTATCGACTGTGAAAGACAAATGTTTATGGATGCATTTAACCTCTGCTGTGCACTGCTAAGAGTTGGAAAGGCTCCCACTAATTGCATGTGCAGTAATCTAGCCAGTTGTTTGGTGGAGGAGATTTAAGATCTGTGTCGTGCTGCCAGCAGGGCAATTAGCCAGTAGACAGCTTATTTTATATGGTTAATGTCTCGGTTATTCAGTCACTCTCATGTGCAGTCAGCCACCATCATAAGTCTTGTAGTAGTTTGGGTTATTGCCTGTGGTCAAAACTTCATTGCGGATGTGATGTTGCAAAGTTTCAGTTTGGAGTCCATATAGCACCAGACTGGTCAACCTTTTCATTTAGTCTCCCCATTCGAATAAATACTCATGTCAACATGCAACACAAGAAGCAAAGTCTTCAAAGTGTTTTTCTCTGAATGTAATGTAAATATTTACCAGAATATGACTGAGTCTAGTAAATAAGTGAGTTTGATTTAAACCTGCATGTTGCTATGGTCTGTTAAAAATGATCTGTTTAGAGTCTGACTTTACTTTAAGCATCTCAGCCTGGCATGCATGTAATTATGTGGGGCTGGATCCTGGTTTGCCTCTATTTGGTAGGAGCTTTTATCTGGACCGTTTGTTTTAAACTCTGGTTTGTTTTTTGCTTTCATCATTTAAACCTGTTACATATATGCATGAGTAGCAACAAGCTGAGTCTGTAAATCTTGTAATAAATCACAATTAAACTTACTTAATGTACCGGGTGGATTTATGATAATCTGAGGATCGTCTTTGTCACAAAGGAAGAACAGATCTGCAGCGCACTCTTTTGAAAACTCTTATTATATTTTTACTGCAGAAAGCAGGGCTTCCTGGATATTTGTTTTTTTAAGTATAAAATGCATTGGTGGGAATGCATTTGCTTTAAGGAGACATTTTGCAATAACATTTGATGATATATGCATCCTCACTGGCCACTGTAGGGAATGCTAATGCTGCTAATTGCCCGATTGTTTATGATGATTCGTTGTTGGGTACTACAGCTGAGTGGGTGGGCCTCGTCCAGTCTTCATTACTGAAAAAAAAATCAACTAAACTTGAGAATCTTGATTGTTAGCGTAGCCTCCACATTGTGCAACCCATAGAGCATGCACACACTAGAGACTTCCACCGGCCGAGCAGCTAATTTCTGGTTTAGCCTTCGTATAGCTTGAATGCAGTTATATTGATTTAATCTTGAGGCTCTTCTCTCTCACTGTAAGTTTATGGGAAAAGTCCTTTTGGGCCCCTGTGCATTACATGATGTATGTACAATAACATGGTTTGCCACTATGCCAAATTGGCTTCAAAGCCCAGAGCTGTGACAGGGGGCTTGGTAGAGACAGGGATTTTGAAAATGTTAGCATGCAGATTGCAGAAGAGGTGGAGAACTCTGCTGCACACTAGCAATATCTTGTAGTTCCCCTCAATAGACAAGCCTTTGGGCGCATTTTGTATTTAAGAACTTAATAAACACCTTTGCATGACGATTAAGTATTTTGTGACAATGTTGTACCTTATCACCTTAGAGCCACTGTTGTGCTGAATTTCTTTTCATGTTTGATTTAACGTAGTCCAGGGGTTCAAACCCCTGTCTAACCTGTCTGATTGTAATGAAGGATGAGGGGTTAAACGTTAGGTTTATGACTCTTCCCAGGGAAAGGAAATGGTTGTCGGTTAACAGTTTATTAGATGTTATCGGAGCTGCTTGCATGAATTACTGGGTTAAACTGTGGCTGGATTTCAGTTAAACATTCAGCCAAAGCAGAACAATATATTTTGCATTAGTGGGCAGATTAAAGTAACTTTTATTTTGCCAATATTTTCTTGATTAATCTTTTAATTGGTAAGACTATAAAAACAACAATGCTGAATTGAAATGAATTTCCCATAGCCCTATTTGACTTCTTCAGTCCATAACCCCAAACAATCTCCATTCATTTTTTACATTTGTTCTTGAAAAATTGCTAAAACAACTCGATTAAGGTAGAGGTTAATTTCTCTTTGGATCGACTGTTTGTTAGACTGAGCTAAAATACTTAGTAAATAAACTAGAAATTTAGGGTGCAGACGCCACATACTCGCAGACCAGCAGGCCCACACACTCTTCTGTGTGGAGAGCCTTCACCGGCTGGGTTGTGACTGTTTCAGCTTGGAACGGTGGAGGGTTGGATAGAGTGTATGTGTGTATACGTGTGTGTAGGAGTGAGTGTGGTGCTCTGCAGTCTGCTGGAGCTGTTGGCCCATCCCCCACCCCCGCTGGCTGCCTGGCTGTATAGTGAGCTCCGCTGCTCTGCTTCGCCTCACTCTTGTATACACACACTCAGTCCTCACTCCCGCAGAGGAAGTGGTAGTTTAAAGCGTGGTGTCCTGATGTCTATCCATAAGACCTGAGATGTTTGTAAGACTGGTGTGCATTCAACCTCCTGACTGGGGAAAAGGCTTAAATACGATATAGTGTATTGCGTATAAGTTTAGCCATTTTAACCTTTGCTATGATATAATCCAAATGGACAAAGGGTCCAACCTGTATCAGCACTGGTAAAGTCATTTTCTACACAAATAAATGTGTTTTAGGATTTACAGTACACCATTAAAAGCCTTTTAGTGCTCAAATATTCATAGCACACCTGGAGTAATGGTAATATGTTTGTTTGTATGTTTGTTTTTTTACCTCAAATGCATTCTTTAAAAAGTGCAAAAATATTGTGGATTGTGGGGGTGTGTGGGGATTGAATTCAGTAACTCTCGGTGATAAGGGATTGTCGAACACTTGAGTGGTTCGGCTGAGATCTTAAGCTCTACATTGCTTTAGCCTCATTTGGCTCGTATCCAAAGTGGACTGAGGTGTAAATTCAGGCCAACAGTCTCATGTCAGTTCAGGCCAATCTCAACACTCCATTTACAGCAGACCACACATAATGTAAGCATGTTGTTGAATTATTTGTTTTAGGTTTACTGTTGAGGCCAGTAACATTAAAACCTATTGAGGCAATGTGATTATGATTTTGGCCTATACAAATAAAAGTCAAGTGTTCAGTTTCAGGAGTTGGTTAACGGCACTGCCATAATCAAGGCAACAGGAATAAATATTAATGTATTATTTTTGTGCTCTTACGGACTGATTGTTTTAAAGCTGGTGTATTAAACGGACGACTAATCGCATGTGTTGACAGACAGCTGCCTATAGTTCTGAGGGACTGAAGCTGCTGTGTGTTTTTCTTTCTGAATAATCCATTCTTTATTTAACATTTTTAACTCTGGCCTGACACTCCAACCCAACCAACCTGCCAGGCCACTAGAAATTCTCCCACTATTCCCGATGGCCCATCCGGGCGGCTCTAAGCCTTGTTTCTGGTTTGAGACTGCATTGTTCAGTGTCTCTGCTCTAAATAATGCCTTCACATGAAACTGGATGCAGTCATTTTTAGTAGACAAGCTCTGTCAGGCCAAGTGACTTGTTACTGATGCGGATTGTAAAGTGCTGTGGATATTTGCTTAAGCTACTCTGAATGCGCATGTTTACAGTTCGTACCAAAAATAAATTCCTTGATGGTTCTTCCTCATTTGCTCTTGGTACATGATGTCATAAATAACTAATTGTGTCCCGTTTAGGATGGAGGATTTGTTCAAGAGTTTTAAAAAAAAAATGGATTGGACACTATGGGTCAAATTATGAGAATATAAATAATAATTTAAGTGTTTTCCAAGCTCAGAAAAATTATTCGTCTGTATATTGTAATGATTTTTTTTTTTCGAGTATGTTTTTGTCATTGTGACTTGCAAGTTTGTCGTGGCCACTACACTGAAATCACTTATCAAACTAGACCTGATCTTGTGTGCTTGGTATCTGTAACAAACAGGGTTATGGACAAGTGAAATTGAGCAACAGAAGCCAGCAGCTTCAGTTAATGACAGCTAGCATCAGTGTTTCCCAGTAATTGACGTGTCTCTGGTGGTCTGCCATAGTCTTAATTTGCTGTACCATAGTCTCATATTGACCTAAAAATATTTTCTCGCCTCTCATAAGAGTGTCGAAGATCTTACATTTCACACTAGTCAGTCTTTATGACTGTTAACAATAGCTCATAGGTTTATGTAAACATTGTATTGCCAAAGCTTTGTAGTAGAGTACTTGTTGTGAGTGCTGGACTAATCACCTGGCAGCAAAGCCCTAGCTTAGTGTTAAATTTGATTATTTTCTACATTTTATAGTTTCCAAAATGTTCTCATTTATGGTCATGTTGTTCAAGCTATACCCTCTTAATTCTTCTCTCAAAGTCCACCGGATTGATGCATCTAACTCTAAAATGTGCAAAATTCTCTTCTAGGGGAAGCATGCCTCCAGACCACATAGACGGTCTGAGGTGCACCCAGCATAGTCTCATGACATCCTGTGGGAAACTGTAGCATCATTGGATTCGGTCTCAGGGTCATTTTGCACTTCAGGAGCACCGGCCACACATTAAAAAACTGTTGAACTCCGGTCCAGACCTTCCGCCACAGCAGCTCCCCACTAATGTTTCACTCCATTAAACTGAAGCTGTGATGCATGCTGTATTTTTCTTAAAGCGTTTTCAGATCACTCCGCTTTTTCTAAAATTTGGCCTGCCCAAGATGTTCCTATCTCACGGTCCTTCCTCGTCACACTGTTTCACAGATGGTGGTGAAAACCTACATGGACATGGATCAAGACTCTGAAGAGGAGAAGCAGCAGTATCTCGCTCTGGCACTCCACCTCGCCTCGGAGTTCTTCCTCAGGAACCCCAATAAAGACGTACGGTTACTGGTGGCCTGTTGTCTGGCTGACATTTTCAGGATCTATGCTCCCGAGGCCCCCTACACCTCCCACGACAAACTCAAGGTTAGGAACGGACCATGGACAGTTGCATGAAAATCCCTTATGAATTAGCTATGCAGTAACCTCAAGAAAATTGTTGTCATCACACATTTCAAACCATTACGATTATATTTTTCCAGTGCCCACTCTGGCAAAATCTGCTGTTTTGAGAGCTTGTCTGGAAACACTTTTTTTTTTTTTTTTTTTTTTGAGCACTCACTAATGCAAGCCTAGAAGCATTGTACTCACGCAGCAATGTTTTCCCTTCTTGTCTACAGGACATCTTCCTGTTCATCACCAGACAGCTGAAGGGACTGGAAGACACCAAGAGTCCCCAGTTCAACAGATACTTCTACCTGCTGGAGGTGAGGAGCTAAAGCTAAACACTTTCATTTAAGGGACAGCCAAAACAAGCTGCTAATGAATGAGTAACATTTCTTTGTTTCCATAGAACCTGGCGTGGGTGAAGTCCTACAATATTTGCTTTGAACTGGAGGACTGTAACGAGATCTTCATCCAGCTTTTCAAAACGCTCTTCTCTGTTATCAAGTAAGGCCAGTGTTTAACTGCTGCTGTTTCATTTTTATTAAAATCTCTTCATGTCTTCTTATTGTTTTATCTACATACTGAAACAGTACTATTTATACTAGTTGGCTTGATTAGTCACACTTATTGATCAGCTCTCTTCATGTCCTCCTTTTTTTATAAAACACGTTTGAAAGATGTGGATTGATATGACACCATGTTTGCAGCTAGTTACAATTTTTTACTGACCTTTTTATCTGTGTTTTATCGATTTTGCTTATCTTATCTACACTTGATCAAAATGTCCCTGTCTCTTTTCTCTCTCTCCACAGTAACAGCCATAACCAGAAGGTGCAGATGCACATGATGGACCTGATGAGTTCCATCATCATGGAGGGCGATGGAGTAACACAGGAACTGCTTGATACGATCCTCATCAACCTCATCCCTGCACACAAGGTGGGAAACACACAAACACATTCATATGTATTATGTGTCATTTGGTTTTATTTGTCTTGTATATAAGTTGATAGTTTGGAAAACTCTAGATCAGATTTGCAGCACAAGCACTTGAGACCTTTGCTAAAAAACAGTGGCTAATTTGAAGTTTCGTCTTATTTCCCTCTTTGCTTTCTAATAATGGAAACCTATTTTGAGCTGCCTTAACCACAAGAGAACTGTTATAACTCTAAACTTTAATGAATAGCTTCTTTTGATGCACCCATGCCGGAGAGAGCCATGTCCTGAGGCATTATGTTTTCTGGTTTTCAGTTCATTTGTCTGTCCCATATTTGGGAACGTTTGGGAACGTCTTAAGGGAATTTCTTCAAATTTAGCACAAACGTCCAGTTGGCCTTGAGGCGCAACTGATTAGATTTTGGTGGTGAAAGGTTACTGTGACTTCATAAAACACAATTTTGGCCATAACTCAAAAATGAATATGCTAATATCCATGGCAATATAGTGATGACCTCCATTTTGGCCAAGAAATCAGTTAATACCTTTTATTAAATTCCTCCTTTAAAGTCTTTATTACATGTATTATATATGACTGCGATGAGACTGTAAACTGCAACTGAACTAGTACACTGAGGCATACGACTGTGAGGGGATTATCCTGGTGTATTTTTCTTTGTTTTTAGAAAATGACAACAGTGGTCTGTACTTATTTCTTAACTGACGTCATATTGGACACTCAAATAAAATCCAATCAATCTTTATTTGTATGGCACTTTTCATACATAAAGCAGCACAAAGTACCTCACAGAGATTAAAAACAACAAAGAAAATCAAGAAAAGAAAATCAAAAGAACCCAACCATCCCACCCCCACAGATATGCACAGAAAGATACACAAATACATACACACTCACACATACGCACACAGACCCACCCACACATACACTAGCTGTCACTAAAGAGACGTGGCCGAGCACTGAGACCTGAGGCACGGAAGAAGCTACCTTTGACCAAAAGCCTGAAGTTCTGTGTCCCTGGGAATGTTTAGATAAGATGTTCATTGTCACTTGAACTAACTGATCAGTGTTTAACTTTTCTTGGACCAGAACCTGAACAAGCAGGCATATGATCTTGCCAAGACGCTGCTGAAGAGGACCGTCCAGACCATAGAGACATGCATCGCAAACGTGAGTAGCAACCTACATGTCCCATTTTTTTTTCTTAGTTTGTCAACATAAAATGCTATTCGTATTGCCAGTACGTCTTTTTAAACAAAGTTTTTATCTCCATCAGTTCTTCAATCAGGTTTTAGTGATGGGAAAGTCATCAGTCAGCGACCTGTCGGAGCACGTCTTTGATCTCATCCAGGAACTGTTTGCCATTGACCCCATGCTGCTTACCTCTGTCATGCCACAGCTGGAGTTCAAACTTAAGGTGAACAAAACACACACAGTCACAAAATACAGTATATCTCACCTCATTGTACAGGAGTATACTTGTCCTACTCAAAGAAGTTAAATCACTAACTTGATTAACAACTTGAATTTGACACTACAACATTTGTAGGACAATATTTAAGGGCAGTGAACAAACTGCCAGATTTTAAAGTGACTATCACAGGGCTGACATATAGAGAGACAGAGCCATCATTCATGCTGACACTCACACCTCCAGTCAGTTTGAAGTCATTAGTCAGCTTAACCTTCATGTTTTCGGTCGACCTAAAATGCTAGAAAACAACCAAGTGCTGATGGTTTCTCGGGTTGCAACACTGCGAACACATTAAAGAACGCCTCTGCTGAGCAGGCAGAGTGGGCAGCTCTCATACTGCTGCTGCTTCTCTATGTGCCACAGGCTGTTTATAAATGTATTAGACAAATATCAGTTTGATTGTTAACGATTTTCTGTTTCTGTTCTGACAAATACGATTTTCTTAATGGCAGCAATGCTGAGAATCCTGGCTCTGCATGCAAATGTGCTACATGTTGTCCAGGTGCCAAACCAGAGTTTTCTGACTGGAGTACATTTTCCACGTGTTTGTTTTTGTGTGTGCAGAGCAATGATGGTGAGGAACGTCTAGCTGTTGTACGGCTGCTAGCTAAGTTGTTTGGGGCCAAAGACTCAGAGCTGGCCTCACAAAACAGACCACTGTGGCAGTGCTTCTTAGGACGGTGAGTTACATGCGCACTATGCACAAATGCAAATTGATTTTTTTTAAGCTGATCCAGTTCAGTCAGGAGAGACTGATTAACTGAAAAGTATGACGTGATAAATTTTATAGAATAGACAATTACATTGATTTCTGTGAAAATACCACATTTTTCAAGAGCTGGTTAACTCATTAAGCCACAGTAGGAATTTTCCCCTGTGCTGTCTTTAGATGGTTTTCTCATTTTATTGTATACATTATTATGTGGCAGTGAAATGAAAATAGGAAGTGAAAGCAGCCCAGTGAAACGATGTTTGCATTCTGTCAATTATAAGATAAGTGGTCATTGGAGAATCAGTCAAAGTGAATAGTTGAATAGCTGTCTGATTTGAAATTACAGGAAGTGAGCATGTTCAAAAAGATGAATGAATAAATGAACAATAGTCTTGCTAGTCAGACAACTGCATATTTGAACTCAGACACATTTTCTCCGTCAGTCACTTGTTTGCTCACTTGATTTTTCCTAATATGATGCATTATTCAGACTTTTTCATTATGTTTTTCTTCAGGTTCAATGACATCCACGTTCCAGTCAGGCTAGAGTGTGTAAAGTTTGCCAGCCACTGCCTCATGAACCACCCAGACCTGGCCAGAGACCTGACAGGTGCACTCTTTGCTTGTGTTTTAGAGTTTCTGCCCCAGTGTCTGTTTCACTCTCCTCTAATTCAGTCCTTTCTTCCACATGATCATCTGATCATAAATGTGGGTTAAACATCTTTTTTCTCCTCATTATCCACTCAGAGTATCTGAAGGTGCGTTCCCATGACCCAGAAGAAGCCATCCGTCATGATGTCATCGTCACCATCATTAATGCTGGGAAGAAAGACCTCAACTTGGTCAACGACCAGCTCTTGGGCTTCGTACGGGAAAGGACCTTAGACAAGAGGGTGAGACTAGTACACTCTCATACATGGAGCATCACAGTTACCTGGTTGCATTCCTCATCCTCGCTGCATCCTCATTTAAATCTGTCCTAAATGATCTGTTTTTCCTCCTCCGGTAGTGGCGTGTGCGTAAGGAGGCCATGATGGGCTTAGCTCAGCTTTATAAAAAATACTGCCTGCACCATGAGGCAGGGAAGGAGTCTGCCCAGAAGATCACCTGGATCAAGGACAAACTGCTGCACATCTACTATCAGAACAGCATCGATGACAAGTGAGCATAAATGAATAACCCTAAATAACCCTAACCCTAACAGTTAAAACACCAAAGTCACACAACAACATAAACAAACTAACCAATCAGGGCAACAGTTCACCAACACTCTCATGATCTACGTGGTAAACTTATTGTTTTTTTCAAAGGAGTCTGGTGGCCTTGAACATAACTTTAGGACCTTATTACTTTGCAGATTTAGGTGATTATTTGGTGTTGATTGGCTACTTGTAATCAGTCAGATTAAAAAGTGTTGTGGGTTGGACATTGAGTGAGACCTCAGAGTTGTAAATTAAGCCAGAGAAAGAATGCTGCATCGGAGCCAAACGTAGAACATTTTTTTTATGATTTATTTTATCGGCAACGGGACAAAAAAAAAGATGATCAGCAATATGCTGAATATCCTCTCTGATAACTGGCCAGGCCAATAGCTGGTCTATCTCTAGTTGTTATTACAGCACAGGTCTTCAATCGAAATAGAATTACTGCGAGTAGATCCAGTAGATCAGTTTTATTAGTACAGTGACATTTCTGTGTATTCTGTTTTCTTATATTTCACATTAACTCTCCCGTCCTCTCTACAGGTTGTTAGTAGAGAAGATCTTCGCTCAGTACATGGTCCCTCACAGTCTCGACACAGAGGAGAAGATGAAGTGTCTGTACTACCTGTACGCGTGCCTGGACACAAATGCTGTCAAGTCAGTAAACCTGCAAACCTTACTGACTTAAAGCTAGTTTTGTGATTGTATACATTGACACAGACCTGTACATTTGCCTACAAATTCACTCTCTTAAAAACACTAACAGGTCACCAACATCTCACAAGGACAGTATAGTGATCATCTTTTTTTTGCTACCTTTCCAATTCACCTGTTTTTTTAATCTCTCTTTGTGTGATTGTTGTATGTTTTCAGGGCCCTGAATGAGATGTGGAAGTGCCAGAACATGCTCAGAGGCCTCGTCAAAGAGCTACTGGACCTTCACAAGCTGCCAGTGGTGAGTTGGCACACACCCACTACAGTACTACAAAACAAACCGACACCTCTGTCTTCAGACACTAATGTCCCTGCAAAACTATGACATGTTTCTCTCTTTTTCCCCTTGTAGTCTGAGGCCAACAACACAGCCATGTTTGGGAAGCTGATGAATATTGCCAGTAAGTTGGAAAGCACACAAATATGTCTTTATCCAACCCACACTCTTCGTCATTTCCTCAAAGTGTTTAAGGTTAATTCCTCTAATCCTAGCTCTTCTTTGTGTTTACAGAGAATCTTCCGGACGCCGGTAAAGCCCAGGACTTCATGAAGAAATTCAACCAGGTTCTCGGAGAGGATGAGAAGCTCAGAGTCCAGCTTGAGATGCTCATCAGCCCGACCTGCTCCTGTAAACAGGCTGAGATCTGTGTGGTGAGAGGACACTAAATACTAGTCCTTTGATCGTGCGTACTTAGGCAGACTGACCTCTCTCTTAGACACACACACACATTTTAACACTGTTAACACACTGGCCACAAATGTTACTGAAAATTGTTAAATTTATCAATATTTTCAAGGAGTGTTCCCTGCGACATATATTCCATCAGAAATTGATCTGCAACATATAACTGTATAGTAATTATGCTATATTTTTAAGCTCAATTATTTAGTCTATTAAATGTAAAAAAAAAAAAAAAAGTCAAAACCACACACCCTGAAAAAATTACTGAAACTTTTTAGTTGATGATCAAAATTGTTGGAAATGAATTTTCTTTCAATGTATTAAGTAGTAATTGGAGTAAACGTGTATGAGGACATACATACACAAATCTGTGAATGATGATATTAATGGTGTCCTGTGTGTACTGTGTGAAGAGGGAGATCACTCGGAAGTTGACGTTCCCCAAACAGCCCACCAACCCGTTCCTGGAGATGGTTAAATTCCTGCTGGAGCGCATCGCCCCCGTCCACATCGACTCTGAGGCCATCAGGTCAGAAAACATCCTGACGTGTTCAACAGACTTCAAATGTTGTCACATGTTCTCTTCAAAACTTATACACCAATCAAATGGATAAGAGTAAGCTAAACTGAAAGGGATGAAATTGCAGTGTAAATCCTGTTTTATTGGATAAAAGTGTCTTTTTGTACAATACACAAAGAGGCAGTCATAAGACAGACCAGCATCCTGTGTTCTACTATCTCAGTGATAGTGTCATTGTGTAATACCATGAGCAGGCTCTTCTAATTCACTGAGACACCTGGTGGTGGTGAGGTGTACCTGCAGGCCTCAGATGAGGAGCAGGTTTAACCCTTTCTGCTTTATGGAAAAACACCATGAGAGAGGAAAAGCTTGTACTGAATGACTTCTGTTGCTTAAGTTAGGCAGTTTGCCAGGGTCTTTATGATTCAGTAGTTGATTTAATGTTCTAAGATATCTAGAAATGCCATTTTTGTCTTGTAAAACACATGGGTTTAGATTAGTTAAACACAGGGATTTCAATATGTCATGCTTGTCTTTCAGTGCTCTGGTGAAGCTGCTTAACAAATCAATTGAAGGCACAGCTGACGACGACGAGGAGGGTGTTACCCCTGATACAGCCATCCGTTCTGGGCTGGAGCTACTCAAGGTACATAAAATGCAAGCATCCTGTAATAAATGCCCCAAATAATCTATTTGTGATTACACAATGTGCCTAGGTATGATGATCACTGAACAGATGAATGTTAGAAAGAAAATACATTCACTCTGTTTGACTCCTTTTAGGTCCTGTCATTCACCCACCCCACAGCGTTCCACTCCGCAGAAACCTACGAGTCTCTGCTTCAGTGTTTGAAGATGGAGGATGAAAAAGTAGCTGAGGCAGCCATCCAGATATTCAGAAACACAGGGCAGAAGATCGAGACAGAGCTACAACAAATAAGATCGTAAGAGAGAAATGATATCATATTTTTAAGTGAAAGAGTTTAATTCAAACAATGTACATTGTATTTGACAGCAGTCTGATCGTAAATGTCTGTTTTTGATTTCAGTTGTTGTAATGTTGTGATTGTATTCGGTTAACAATTGCCACAGAGAAAAATAATTTCTGAAAAGAGAATGGATTAAGCTAACCATCTCCAGATGAAGGATATTTGCATTCAGACATGAGAACAATGAAGAAGAGAAGTCACCAGAAGGACTGGAGTCCACACTTGGAGCATTAGCCATGCTTACATATTTGGATTGAATGAAATGAATCATCTTCTTTGTGCAACTTGTCCTGATGTCTGTTCTTCTGTGTCCATCAGGACTCTGATTCCCATCCTGCATCAGAAAGCCAAGCGGGGAACACCTCACCAGGCCAAGCAGGCTGTTCACTGTATCCATGCCATCTTTAACAACAAGGAAGTGCAGCTGGCTCAGATTTTTGAGGTAGGGGATCATTTCCTAACTGAATTATTTCAAAAAGTCTGATTTTATTTACATTGTAAATCATTTTCTTGTCCCCCTCTATTTCATGTTTTGACATTTCTTTGCTCAAGTGCACTCACGCTGTGTTTTTTCCTCCCTCACCTGCAGCCTCTTTCACGTAGTCTGAATGCAGACGTACCAGAGCAGCTCATCACTCCCCTCGTGTCTCTGGGCCACATCTCCATGCTGGCTCCGGATCAGTTTGCGTCACCGATGAAGTCTATTGTGGCTAACTTCATTGTCAAGGACCTGCTTATGAATGACAGAGTGAGTAGAGATAAAACGATGAACTAAACAGACAGCTGCACATATAAGAAAGACAGAACATAACATGTCACGCTCTGAAAACCAGGTTCACCAGAGGGGAAAACAGTAATTGGAGCCACACTATGCAACCAAAGGCTGAAATAGAAATTCCCTTAGCAAGCTAAAATCATTGGAGTGCAGCATGTCAAAGGATTATTTTAGCACCCTATGTTGACCAGAGAGAGGGAAGGTTTATTGACAAACTCAATATTGATCAGTCTCAACCTCCCCAGTTTGTCTTGCTAAAATACCAAATCACTCTAATCAGTACTTAGTTAAATGAGAGTCACATCCCCAATTGTCTTCTTAAAGGCTTGATTACAGATCAGCACCCTCACACAATACAAAGTCAGTGTGGAGCGATTAATTGTTTCCCCTGTGAGTTCGGGTGGGACTTAATTGCTCTCTGTCTCTATTACAAAGTTTTATGTTTTTTAACAACAATGAATAGTGCGTCTTTTTCATTCTTAAAAAATACACCCAGTCTTGGATAAACTGTGATTTTGTTAAATCAAGTTGCTTGTGTGTGTGTACATTAGCAAAGAAAACAGTGAGAATGTGACTGTGATGAACCTTTCTTTCTGTAGTCGGTGGGGAACAAGAATGGCAAGCTGTGGACCACCGATGAGGAAGTGTCACCTGAGGTTCTAGCTAAGGTAAGAAGTAGGGATGCACTGACATGAAAATTCTCGGCTGAAGCAAAATATTATGAAAAACTTGACCAAATATATGCTAAATATGTCTAGGCTACCGTAACCTACTGGTAATTTTTTTCCTATTTACTTTCTTATCTGTAACACTGAATAAGTTAAATCAGTTTTGCTGTTAATAAGTGAGCACAACATAGGAAAGTGAATCTGAACAGATTCCTTTTTACATATTGACCCAGTTGACTCTTAAATTGATCTAAAAAAGGTCTAGTTTTGGTCTTATTGATATTTTGGGATCGATGCGCTTACCCCTATTTTCTAAAGCCCACAGTTTGAGTTTCCCTCTTTGCAATTAGCAGACGCATTCATGGATGCATTAAGTTCTCATACACATTTGGCCTTTTCTCTCAATTGGCTGAATACTGAATGTGTTGTTTTTTACTATTTTTGGTCGAAGATATTCAAAGTCAATCTCAGATGCTTCCACTCATTGCCTATTATTCATGCTCTACTTCTTCCCACAGGTGCAAGCCATCAAGCTGCTGGTGCGTTGGTTATTAGGAATGAAAAACAACCAATCAAAGTCAGCTAACTCCACCCTGCGGCTGCTGTCAGCAATGCTGGTCAGCGAGGGAGACCTCACAGAGCAGAAGAAGATCAGGTAAAGCTGTTTGAGTAGAACTGTTAGTGACAGTTTTTCATTCATTCAGAAAGAGTTAACATATCTTTAAAAAACAAGATGTTTTTAACATTGGGTTCAGTTCATGAATCATTTATTACAGATTAATGTGCAAACTGAGGGGAAAAATCTGCCATTTTCTGTTAATAACATGTTTTATCCTCTCTCCCAACCCTCTGTTCCCTTTTTGTTCTGTCTTTCTCCTTGCAGTAAGTCTGACATGTCTCGTCTGAGGCTGGCCGCAGGTGGAGCCATTATGAAGTTGGCCCAGGAGCCCTGTTACCATGACATCATCACACCTGAACAGTTCCAGCTCTGTGGCCTCGTTATCAATGTCAGTCTCACCTTTACTTCACTGTTTTACAAGCCTCTTTAACGGAGGACATTTTGACATGTCACAGTCTGAGAAGCACAGGCGAACATTAGAAAATTAATGATGGCATAATTCCATTTTGCTGCTTCTGGGTCCTGTTGTTATGCATGCTGACTCACTGACAAAACGAAGCCATTAACGGATCATTAAGAAAAAAGCCTGTTGTGAAGCAATTTTTTTTACATGTGGGAAAGTTAATTTGCAGTATGTCACATGAATAAAGGAAACATTGCTTCCCACTTGCAGGATGAGTGCTACCAGGTTCGTCAGATCTTTGCTCAGAAGTTGCACTTGGCACTCGTCAAACTGATGCTGCCCCTCGAGTACCTGGCTGTCTTCGCCCTGTGTGCCAAGGACCCAGTGAAGGAGCGCCGCGCCCACGCCCGACAGTGCCTCCTCAAAAACATCTCCGTCCGCAGAGAGTACATCAAACAAAACCCACTCGCTCAGGGTCAGTGCTCCACCTGTGGAGGTTTCCACTGTTACACACGGCTTCTGTAGTGATTTTGCACAACGCAGGTCTAAAGATTTGTGATGTGTGCATTATTAGACCGCTGGTTTGATTCTAAAACATACCAAAACCAAGTTTCCTTTCAAATTTAGCAACATTTTTTTTTTACAGAATTTCCAAAAGAAAGAATCAGAAAAAGAAAATGTGAATGAATGTCTGTTTTTCATCCACGAGTGTGATGCAAATATTAGGAGGTGATAGAGTTTGCTTTTGGTTCATTGTGCATAATGCATACAAGCTAAAAGACACAAGCACAATATAAGCAGGTGGAACTAGTGTTGAACAAAGTGAGAAAAAACAACAGCAACGCCACCAAGGGAAAAAAAAGTTAATTTATTAATTTACAAAAATCTCAAAATAAATGTTTTAAAAAGGGCAAATTTGGTTTTGATCATTTTAGGTTATCTACCTCAGCCAAATGTAAACATTTCTCTCTGCTCTCTTCTTCCAGAAAAACTTGTCTCCCTCCTTCCTGAGTACGTTGTTCCCTATATGATCCACCTGCTGGCCCATGACCCAGACTTCACAAAACCCCATGAATATGAACAGCTCAAAGACATCAAAGAGTAAGTCTTGAAATAATGTGAATATGTTTTATGAAAATATGTACTTTTAAAAACTTTCAGTACTCTTACCTTACACAGTCAAAGCGGTGACATAGACCATGTTTATTGTGTTTGTGTGTAGGTGCCTGTGGTTCATGCTGGAGGTGCTGATGACCAAGAATGAGAACAATAGTCATGCCTTTCTTAGAAAGATGGTCGAGAACATCAAACAGACTAAGGATGCACAGTGTCCTGAAGATGCCAAGGCCAATGAGGTACACACACGCATACACACACACATGCTTACTCAATGCAGCAAACAGACAGTTGGAGGAGTAGAAAATCAATAAGCGCACAGCCAGACACACACAAACTTGAAGTTTCAGTGTCCTTTGAATGAACTTTAAGTCAGGTATGTGCAAGATTTCAAAGTAGATTATGTTGTCTGGAGACCTCTCTCCAACAGCTCTTTAGGAAAACAATCCTCTGTTAATAATGTATTTCAATTCATAAAATTGTTTACTACAGTTGGGGAACAGATGTAACATTGACAAACTGATTCAAACTCAACTGGTCTAAGCAGATGGCCACCCACCAGTGAGTCCAGTTCTGGTATAAAGAAGACAAAGAAGAAATTAAACCTGCTGAATTTGGAAAGTGTCATGAGATGTCTTTTGTTGTGAATTGGCACTATACAACTGAAGATTAATTGATTGAAAGTTGTGACATACAGCTTGTTTATTGGGCCTGTGCTTAGAAATAAAAGGGAAAATTAATAAAGTGAATTGACACAGATATGAGGATAATGATGTTGATAAAGTATGGCTATAAAACATGATGGTATAATTTTAACCATCATAATTTCAACATAAAATAATCAAGCTTCTTTTGTAATTCAAGCACATTCCTTATTTTTAATCCGGTGTTCCATCTACCAACAAAAAAAACTTAAATAAAACAGTCTTGTTTCGATTTCCTTGTGTTGAAATAAGCAAGCATGATATAATCCTTATCAAAACAGCTGGTAACAAAAAAAGTGAAAGATATACATTGGCTTCTGTGCTTGTAAAGGAAATCTGAAAACTGCATTTAGTAGCAATTTAGATGTGGATAAAGGGTTTTAGAATCTGGTAATATATTTGTTTAGCTACCTTGAAAGTGCTTGAAACGTGTCGTATACATGACTGGAACGTTGGTCAAACATCATCATCATCATCGTTATCTAACAGTGCGTATCACCTGTCGTTGTGGTTACAGAAGCTGTATATTGTCTGTGACGTCGCCCTCTTCGTCATCGCCAACAAGAGCACTGCCTGTCACCTGGATTCTCCGAAAGACCCTGTCCTTCCCACCAAGTTCTTCCTCATACAGGACAAGGCAATACACACACAAACATACACACCCATGTAAATAATGGCTTTATCTTTGTGGAATATGAAAATGATTTCAAAACAAACACAGGCTACAACCATTACTCTCAGACGAATAAAGGAGTTTCAGAAAATTTGACATTTCTAACATTTATTAAGAATGATAGTAGAAAAATGTTGGCAAACACTTGTGAGAAGTAAGCCAAACTCAACCTTTGTGGTTTGGCAGTTTATACTTATCAAAGTTTTTCTGCTGTGTTTTCTTCTTGCAGGAATTCAAAAATGACAAAGAGTATCTGTCGACAGAGATGAGACAAATGCTGCTCAGTGGAAAGGTAAATGCAGCTCTGTAAACAGGAGCACCACTTAATATTGCTCTCAGTTACTGAGCAACCCACATTAAAGGTTAACACTGCTTAAAATTGTGACGTGCGTAGTTTTAAATGAGTGGAGGCAGAGAGGATTTCGTGATATTTTCAAGCCTACTCAATGATTATTTTTACGCACAGTGTAATTAACAGTTTAATATCTACACCTTCCAACCCCCACGTTTCTTTCTGCAGCCTAAACCAGCACCAGTGTTGGCAGCTGTGAACAAGCCTCTGACAGTGCCAGGGAGGAGGATCTTCACCAAGACCACCACAGCCTCAGATACAGCCAGTAACACCAGCACCAACTCGTCCCCACTGAGCTCGTCAACCATCAACAAGAACAGGTATGCACACGTGCACCAGCACCAGTAAGAAATAATGTTTTCTTCAACCGAGTGATTGTTGACCGTTTCTTGTAGTAACAGCAATGCTGCCACTGAGTCATCAGAGAGTCGAGCGCAGGAAAACAACGAGAACCCGGTCATCAAAAATGACGAGGTCAAGAAGGTAAGCTCAACCGGACGCCAGCTGGATCTGCACACACTGCAATGTTAGAGTTGTCTTGACTAAGCTGTCCTGTCATTCTCAGGATGAGGCGAGTCAGAACGCGACCCCTGACGCCGAGACAGAAGCATCGCCTGTCAAACGACGTGGCCGCCCGCCCAAATCAGCTGCTGCTGCTCCTGCGGTGGCCGAAAAAGAGGGAGTAGCAGCACCAACGGGCGGTGGAGCCGGCAGAGGCAGGAAGAGAGCAGCTGACTCCAACCCATCAGCAGAGTCAGTGAACAGCAAGGTGTCAAAACAGCAGCAGAATGATGAAGGGACAAAGAGACAGATTGACTTGCAGAGGTGAGAGAGAAGCTTAGAAATGGTGTCACAGATGGCGACTTCGGTAACTCAGTCTATCGTGTATATTGAAAAACAATTGGGGGGGGGGTAACTTTAACTCTGTGTGCTTCTTAAGCTGATGCCTAATGAACATCCTCATATCCTTAGATTCCACAGAGATCCTTTACATGTCAATTCTTCTTCTTTAGGGAGAATAAAAAAGTGATGAAGTGGGAGTCTGAAGAGGAGACAGGGAGAGCTGTAGGGACAGGTGCCCTCATCCTGGGCAGCGAGGGGGATACTGAGATAGAGCTGGAGTCCAGCCCAGAGGAGGTTCCTTCTGGCAGGCAGGGAGACTCCAACAGTGGAGACAAGTCAGGCTGGTTGGCAGTGAGTTGGTTTAGTCCAGGTTGTGTGTAAACACCGCTTATCCAGCCACAAGGTTCACTCACAGATGCTAGCTACTTAAGGAAGTATTTCACAGCAGGAAAGATGGCCTTTGCATGGAATCAGCTGTCTTTGCAGCAGAAAGACAGAAATATTTTTGAAATTGGTGCCAGAGAAAATGTGAAAAATAAGGGCAGTGTTATTTTCTTTCACTGAAACAGTAGAAAACCTACAACAACCAGATTCCACTGCGTCACACTGGACAGTAACCACTCCTGCTGATGGATGACAAACTGCGGGTCGGGCAGAGTTTAGTTTTGGCTAGAAGTCTGCTTTGAAAGTGGAACCAGTAAGGCAGCTAGCTAACAAAACAATAGTAGTAACAAACAAATAGTAACGAGTAACAAACAATATTGTATTACGTCTGAAAAGTTCACTAAAATATGTTTCTGAAAAGAGCTGAGGTGAGAAATAGTGAATGGGATCGTGATTCATGTTTGATCAGTTTCCCAGCCTGTTTTCACAATACAGAAACATTATAGCCTCAAGTTCACAACCTTTCTCTACTACAACAGTTCACTAAAATATGTTTCTGAAACAATTTTAGGCAGAAATGGGCAGCTACACACCAGAGTCTTGCTTCATAGTTTATCAGCTCTGCCTAGTTTTGGTGAGCTGCCCCTCACACATGTACAGACATCAGTATCCATGCTTTATTCCCTTAATTAATGAAAATGTATTTTAACTTCTGCCATCATCTGCAACAGTCATCTACGTTTAAGGAAATCTCTTGCTGAGAAGACACAATATTAAGTTGAAAGTTTCTGTCAAGGTTACTTTTCATTAATCTTTACCAAAGAGTCCCATTCTTGAAGCAACAAGCCACAGATGACTGTGTCAGTGTTGGGTCGTCATTCTGTTAAGATGGTAAAGTGAAGAGCGTCGGTTCACCTGAGTCCAAACTTTGTTGTCTTTCAGGTAAAAAGGAAAGTGGTGAAGGTGAAGTCAAGACTGTAAAGAAATGGGCCAGATTCTTCCGTATACCTTCCCAACCCTCCGCACACCGCTCCTGTGACTCTAAAGCTTTCCTGGACACATTATGGACCTTTCTTAAAACACACATGTACACATACACACAAACACACACACACACACACCACTGACATCTTAGAAGGTTTTAAATACCTTTATAGTCATAATTTGAAGCTCATTGTATGTAGGTCTTACTCAAAAAAACATGTTATTTTTTTCCTTTGTGTTTGTTGCTCTTTGCTTCTTTTGTGGAGCCATTTTTAAGAAAAAAAACAGGATGGACATTTTACAAACGTTTTAATCTGGTTATGATTGTTGCTTATTAAATTCCCTGGGAAAAATCCTACTGCACGTGTCCTGACCTCTTCCTCCTCCTGTGTGTCACGATATGTTCCATTCAAGCTCACCGGTTTTACTGAACCAGTTATATATTGTAAATACCAATGTGCAAATTTGCAGTTGAACTTTTTGAATCTCGACTGCTGCAGCAAATGATGAAAATACCGGAACATGATAACAATTCACAGATAAACCCCCGCTTAAGCTCTATAAACTTTGGTACGTTTAGATGCTCTAGCTTGTTTGTAGCATCACAAACCCTCAGTGTGTTCTCTTACCTGCCAAACTGTAATGCTCTCAAAGGCCTTTGTTCATTTACAGGTATTTAGTGAGTTCAAGGATACATTTAAGCGGTCCAACATTTGTGGACACTGTGCTCCAGCTCTGTTTCTGACTCATCTTCTCGATGGGAGCTCTGAAAGGAAACTGTTTGAACTACCTTTTTGTATTTTTTTTACTGCTGAAGTATGAAACTGTACTTCACTTTGGAATGCATAAATGACATATTACTATACAAGCATGTGTTCAGGTTTTTGTTTCTTTTACAATCATATTTTTGGGGGACTTGTGTCAAAGTCAGGTCAAATTTAGATTTTAAGCATCGAGGGAATGTTGCAGGTTTGCTATTGAGCAAGTATGCCTATTGTCATGATGGTATTTAATTTTCATTCTAGAAACTAAATGCTTTTAGATGTTACCATGTAATGCATTTGCCTATATAAGCATTTTTATGAAGTGAGGATTGGCAGATGGATACTGCAGTATAGCAATATTCCGATACTCGCAAGCTGTTAATTTGGTGTGGATGCCTTTTATCGAAACTAAAATTATATACATGCAAAAGTTGCTGGCTGCAATTTATTGCTACATTTCACAAGCTCAGTTCTTTCTTCGAATTATTTTCCATTCTCAAGTTTCTGTTACAGAATTAAGAGGAGCTTAATACCCTTAACTCACTGTAACTCTATTCATACTTGACACAAACTAAATAGAACTCACCAACACAGTCGTGGTTTGTCTTTCAACAAGACTCAACTGTGGTTTGATGTGAAAATTCTGGAGCTCTACGCGCCATTGTCGCCAGCTGAGAGACCTCAAAAATTGTGGCCATATTTCAAACATTAATCATAGTGTTTCTGTAAGATACTGGATAGTTGGTACAGTTGTTAGTATCTGTATCAGAATCAATAAAGATGTATCAAAAAGTATTTTGGAAATACATAATTAGAATAACTTCTGACATTAAAAAAAACAATCTTGTCTGACTCTGGAAATTTGTGTATTTGATTATGGAAAAATTGATTTTGAATTTAAAAATGTTGGAATCACCCCGTCCCTATGATGAAGTGCAGTTTTCACAAACCAGAGAGACGAGACACAAGCAATCTTGATTTTCCACTTTTTTTTTAATCAAAGAAACATGACACTGTCACAATAAATAACCATGCTTTTTATACTGCTGATGCTTGCTTCCAAGGAAACAAAACAGGAAAAATAAGTCTCAATCCAAATGGAGAAACTGAGATGCAACAGCCCCCTTTTATATTTTTTCATAATGCTTCGTCATCGTGCAATATTGTACATCGTGAGAACATCAGGGAGGAGGGGGCTCTTTCTTTTCCTTTTTTTGTCCTTTCTTTTTCTTACAAAATATAGATCCAGCCATCAATGGTGCACTCTAGAGATAACGAGAAGGCTCTTTAATCAAGAACCCGAATATTTACAAGAACAGAGGAAGGTGTGCACATTCCTCCCCTGACTATGAACTCTTCTATTTGGGCTCTGGCTGGAGACTGTTCTCTGTCAGAGGGGAGGGTGCACAATAAGTCCATGTCGTACTGTACTATGCCACTGTGTTGGTAGGGAGTGAGCTGGAGGGCAAGCAAAAGGAAGAAAAGTTTCTTTAAAGAAAAAAAAAAGGCCATGTGTGAGGATTCATCATCACCCCACTTCTGTAAATGAAAAGCATTTCTTCACAGTACCTCAAATCAAAATGTTTGAAAACACTGCAGGAGTTCCAGCCTCTCTTACAACTCAAAGACGACCTCAATGAGCATTTTATTTGGCTTTGTAGTAAAGCAAGTTTTTAGGAATATAGGACGACACCTACATACCTATATATACTGTGCGGCTGGATTGGATCAGCGTTTTATGATGAAGCTCCCCCTGTTTGTGACCAAAATCAGGACTGCGAGGGTGAGCGGATCCTGAAAATAGCATGTGTATTTGAAAGCGATTGCTTTGAAATGGAAAATACTGAAACCACAGCATTGCACACTCAATTCCTTAATGACTTTCAGAGTCACGCATTTCTTCTTGGAGGTGTGTCTCCTGTCAAATCCAGCACCATACACGTCAAATCAAAAGAGAAAAGGCCTTCGTTCCCCAACAGATATCAAGCCAATGTGGGTGCGCTTATGTGGCGTCCACGTGTCTCTTCCCCACAGGTTAGAAACAATCTTGTGTGTTCAACAAGTCTGAAGGGTCTGTTGAATCGAACAAATACCCCACAACCACATCATTTGGCCAAGAAATGAAAAATAAAGGCAGCATAGAACATGCAAGGACAGCATAAGACACAAGGTTGGATTGTGGTGTAGAAGAAAAAGGTAGCATGTAATGACTTTCAGGGGCCTGAGCTGGAATTTGGCTGTGCCCCCCGCCGCCCAACACGCTTTAAGAGGAAGAAGAAGACAAGAGGACATTCAGAGGGATTCCTCGTTGATCACAAAATCATAAAAAGATAGCTCTCCATGTAACTGTAAACTAGGCATAGTTTATATTTAAAATAATTTGTTTCACAATGCCATGTAAGAAAAAAAGTATATCCCCATTGTATTTTCAAATGTACACGCATCTATTTACAGAGAACTGTTTTCCTTCTGTGCAGATGTTTGAGGATGTCTGTGTGGTCTCGTCTAATCATACGGACAGGAAAGAAACTGACTGAAGCGTCTCTGATAAACTGCTCAGGAGAAACCCATCACAATGCTCCTGAAGAACACCATCCAGTCACGTTCATTTATTCCACAGAGACCTCTGCTGTGTTCAGTGTCCATGAAAGAGAATTAATCCTACGTAAGGTCAAACTGGTTGAAGGAAGTAAACTGTGATGTACTATGAGAGCAGTATGTAGGATCTCCTTTACACTCTATCCTCGAAAATCCACCAGGAAATGGCAGTTGTTTGATTCTTTGCAATATTAAGAAAAAAACAACAACAAAAAAGAGTAACTGTGTTCAGAGCCAATATGAGTGCAGTGTATGGAAGACAAGATGCGTGATTGAAAAGTTTTTGGTGGCTTATTACAAGGATATACATTTTGAGTCAGTGGCAGAAAAGATGGCGGGGGGGCAAGACAGGCAAAAGGTTGGTGTGCATATTGGCGATTGTGGTTTGTGGCAGACAAACTTGTTGTAAAAGAAGGCTCAGACTGCTGTGTGGAACGGGGTTTCGTCGGCATAACAAAAGGCGATGGTGGAACGGTGCCGGGGAGGAGCTGATGCTATGATGAAGGGAGTTTGGGATCCTCACACCTGGCGGGGGTTTTAGTTGCTGAGGAGCAGCTCTGTCGCCGTTTCCACATCCCAGGATTTTGAAGACAAGGCCGCTATTACTGCATTCTGTAAGTGAGGGGAAATGGAATATAGTGTAATCTGTGCTAATTTGCATTAACAAGTTAATAGAAAATGTAAAGTTAAAAAAGGGAGATAAGCAGTATATTATAAACATCAAATATTTCTATTAGCTTAAATCTGCATTTTATTTTCATGAGTGATTCATTCATCTTTTAGTCTAGAATTTGTCCAAAAATGTATACAAATTTATATAAATACAGTTTCCTGGAGCCCAAAGTGACGTCTTTAAACGGCTTCTTTTGTCAAGCTAGCAGTCAAAAGACTCTTCATTTATAATCAAGAATCACAACAACAACAAAAAAGAAGCTTTAACCAGCATATGTTGCTGAATTGAATATTATAATAGTTGGCAATTTACTTTTGATCACATATTGTTGTTCTAGGTTGAATAACATGTGCCTGTAAATTTTTACTAAAATGAGACTACATAACAGCTGCTCACTCTAAGAAACACTTACAATTAGAATTACTTTTCTCATAATTAAAATAACTGCTAAACTAATGCTAAAACAGTGAATAACTGCCAATTGTCATGAGTTTACAAAGTCCAACAGTACACCTCCAATTGTCTTGTTTTATCCAACTAATAGTTGATTTGAGAAGCTATAACCAGAAACATTTGGCCACCACCACTGAAAAATGACTCAAGCTTGTTTAATCAAGTCACGGATGCATGTATGTTTAATATGTAAAGTGGTACAACAAGAACAGAATGTGGTTCTGACCTTATCAAAGCCCATGGCACAGAGTTTGTCTATTTTGCCTGTGTAGTCAGGACTGGAGACAGGAGCGCCTGCATAGACGTGAGACCACAGCCTCGCGGTCTGTTTGAACATTTCTGGGTTCTGCTTATACTGAAGAATGCAGAGGAACAGAGCTGGTTAAATGTTATCCGAGTATATGAGTATGACAGGAAATAAACATTGTTACTGATATTTTGTCATCTTCTCATGTTCGCCATCCAAATATAAAAAGGACAGCAGCATCATAACAAAGCACACGCCAGCATCTTTCTCACCTGGTTTGCTACAACAGCGTCCTGTGGGTCGTCTGGTTCTGCTGCAGCGAGGAGAGCCTGTAGAGACAACAGCACCGTCCGCAGGGTCATAGCAGCTGCCCTGGGTGAGACAGATTAAATGTGGGAGCAGATAAGTGGAGGGTCGTTTAACTCATGTTCGAGACGGGAACACTGAGTGCAGTAGGTCACAGGGTTCAGAAATGTTTCACTCACCATTGGTCTTTTAAAATGTCCAGACATATTGCCCCTGTCACAGAACTGATATTAGGGTGCCAGATCTTAGTGATGAAACGCACCTAAGAGAGACAATAGTGGACAAAAATGTTATGACACAGAAAAAGGCTGCAAAGTGTCCGTTACAGTGGGGACATTTACATGCACTTGTAGCCTTGTTTTGATCCGATTTGCCATCAAAAACTTTGTCATACTGTTTTTAGTGTGGCAGCAGTCGCTTAAAAAGAAATATGCACTTTCTTCCAGTAGTTGTGTCCGAGTCAAAAACAAAACAAAAGGCGCAAGTGGCTTGGTATCATGGGAGTTATTGTCTTTATTGTGAAACAACCACTACTGCTGATGACGATCTATCTACGTCACTCAGGCAAAAATGTTGTCTGCTGATTTTACACATATCTGACTATCTCTTTCATTTCAGCACAGATTCCCACTGTAGCTATTAAACACACTGACAGTCTTCTATGCTACTGGAGTAGAGGGCAAATCTGTGCACATAAGACATGGGGCAATATGAAAATGTAATGTCACGAGTATATTGGAAGAAGTAATTGATAATCATCATATTCTGTTAAAGTGGCACTAAAACTCTCTTAAATTGCCTGCCTATATATTTTGTTAAGAAAGAATATTGTGCTAACGGATACTGAAGTGCAAACTGGGGATGTTCAATAAATTGCCACACATCCAATTTAGCCGACAGCCATGGTAACAGGCATTGGACTCTGGAAAGCCTGAAAAGATGCTTGCTCCACCCTCGTGGCAATTCAAAATAACCCGGAACGCAATAAAGGACTTTAGATTAGCGAGCTAGACAGCTTTATCGAGTCATTCATGTGAGGATATTCATGCTTATGCCAATTCATGCTTATAATAACAATGGAATTTCACCACAGTCACGTTTTCCTGTGTTTTTATCCCGAACCGCAAACAATAACTATAACCTTCCCATCCCTAATGCACATGCCAAACAGTGATCAGAAACTTGAATAAGGTGTCACAGTTGCCCATCTTCTTAGATTAATTCACGTCAGCTAGCATGTTAAAGTTTTTTTAAACCCGAATATGACGTTCACTCCAAAATTAGGGGTGCAACTATCACCACTTTCATCGTCCATTAATCTGTCAATCATTTTGTCAGCTAATCAGTGAGTTATTTTTCAAAAAAAATGTATGTTTTCAGTGTCTCCTAATGACCAAGATGATGTCCTCAAATGTCCTGTTTTGTCCACAACCCAAAGACATTCAGATTGCCACTACAGAGGAGTAAAGACGCCAAAGATAATCACATTTAAGAAGCTGGAATAACAGAATTGTGACTTCATCCTTTCTTAAAGATGGATTAAGCAAAATAAACTACTGGCAAAATAGTAGGTGATTAATTTGATGGTTGACAACTACTAAGCTCTTTAAAACCATGATCTTAACCAGGATAGCGCGGTGTGCATGTAAATACATTTAAAAGTGAGCAAGTATGAGATACTGAAGCACGTACCTTTGGTGGGTTAAAAGGATAGGTTTCTGGGATTTTTATTTCAAGCTGATATCTGCCACCTTAGAAGGACAGAGAAAAAAAAAATCAGCATAATGATTTTAGCTCGACAAACAACAGAGTCTTGTAGCAAATATTTGGTCAAGTTGTAAGTGAGAATACCTTCATAGGGTGTATCCGGAGGACCTGCTATCTCCCCTCTCAGCTCTGTGAAGTTCTCATCCACCAAATCTACTTTTATCTGGTTTTTACTTGTCTATGGCGTTGGGACAAATGAGAGAAAGACACAGTGAACACATTATCTTGTTATTTGATGGACTCACAGCTCTCAGTCTGCCTTTACATGTCTCTGTCAAATATGAAACCACAGACTTTCACTGACACATGTGAAGCCACAGGCATCGTGGCTTGTTAAAGGCACAACGACTGTCACTTTCTATAAAGTAAAACAAAAAAAAAGCTGGCTTGGTAAAGGAAACTTCTACAGGATGAGCGTGAGCCAGAGAGATAGCTTGCTAGTGGAGCCATGCTAGCTAAAGTTAACTTGAAAACCCCACAATAACAACACTTGACAGGTAGCAGGATGACAAAACAATCACCGCAACCCCTTCCTATTAAAACCAAATCTCGATTTATGTTTAAAGACTTCGTCAAGTTGGTGAACGTTATAGCATAACAACACATGCTAATGCTAACTGTGGATGAGATGTCAAAATAACGTTAGCACGCTAAACGCTGCTAACCCGGACTGTCAGTTACTAATTCATGCTAGTCAACAGCCACGGTACTTTTTTTTAAGAGGCGTGTGCCACAGCGCAAACAGAACAGCTTTGCTTTACTGAGGGTAATGTTGGTTAAAAACAGAAGGCCTGTCAGCTGACATAGCTCAATCCCCGGTGTTTCCTGATCACACCCACCTGACATAACAGGGGAGGTAAGGAGCGAGACACTGACATCGAGCTAAAGCTAGCTAAAGTTCTCCTGCTCAGGCCTTGACCTACTGCAACACAGGAACCGGGACCTGACGTTAGCACAGGTAATCTCAGTGTCTACCACAGCGTCCAACAGAGTCGTTTACATTTGAAATGAGCTGAAACAGTGAGCAAGAAGGGAGCCGAAGACAAAGTAAAAAAAACAACAACAAGAAAAAACACAGCCAGTATCGTTACCACACCACACCTCTTCGCTTTTGAGAACTTCTTTGAACTCCCGCTTGATCCTTTGGACCGCGATGTTAGCCATGGCTGTCTGCTGAACTGCTGCCGCCTCGAAGCAAGTCCCGGGGCCTTTCTCTTTCTCTCTCTCTCTCTCTCTCTCTCCCCCAGTGGTGTGTGTCTGTATGGGGGGGAGGAGGGGGGGGGGGGGGGGGTTGCCCACTCGGTGCTTTTTCTTACAGTTACGGAGCCCTCCTTTCACTTTCGCCGTCCACGGATTCTCACCTCAGAGGCACCTCACCGTCACCGTCGACTGCCTGCCTGCCCGCCCGGCTTCCAGCGTCAGTCAGTCCAGAACATACAAACACACACAGTGCAGTTAAAATGGAGTAGAAACTAGAAGTTTCATTTAGGAGCTCTGCTACATGGGAGTATATGTTCTTTAGCTTTCAGGACATTTCTCATCACGTGCTGCTGCTGCTGCTGCTGCTAAACATATCTGATTCTCCAACACAGGTGTCTAGCACCTTCATTCACCCACGGGATCCGACGTGTGGTGTGTTATTATTGGGATTTTAGTTAATTGTTTCTTTTTTGTTTTACTTGTGGGAACAATACAAAAACCGAGGGAAGAAGACTGTCTGGTTCAACCTGTTTTGTTTTGTTTTGTTTTGTTTTACTCTCCCACGTCACAGTTTTCATACCAGCTGACAGGTCAACTTTTCAGAGCACACACTTCAAACTCAACTCTACAGTTCACTCGACATTTCTTACATACCAGCTAGTGTACAGTGCACACACACACACACACACACACACACACACACTTCAGCTGTCTGCAGCTCCTCCAGTTAAACTGAACAATTCATGGTGTGGCATTTTTAACTTCTGACTTTCTTCGTGAGTGACATCTTTAGTGGTGAAAGAAAGGGAAGCTGTCAGTTTTTTATTTTTACTTTTTTCCTGATGAGGTAACATGTACTTCTATTTTACTTTTCTATTTGATAGTACTTTATTCTACAGCTGCATACATTTCAGAGGGATCTATTTTACTTTTTAGTCCATTACCCAACTGGCTGAGGCAAGCAGACTTTTACATAATAAAACACACATTAGGTCTGTTGAATGTTATACATCTACCGATCAGAGTCATTTCCAGATATATCTATTAACACATTAATACATGGATAATAATAATGCATTGATCTAATAACCCAGACACAAGGCAGTTGATACCTTTGGCACTTTAATTTTTTGTAAAGGTTTGAACTTTTCCCTCTAATATTAATGGCAGTTTTTATAGGTGGTATTATGGTATTATTACTTTTACTTAAGGTTTTCATTAGATTTCCATTCTATAAGATAACATTGTTAGATATTATTATCATCATTATTATTATTATTATTATTATTATTATTACTACTACTATTACTATTATTATTATTACTATTATTATTATTATTATTATTATTATTATTATTATTATTATTATTGGCTCATGGGCTACTGTTCTATGTTAAAAAGAAAATATATATATCAGTATATTCGGTAGTGTCGGAAGAGGTATACACAATGTTCACTAACATCAACAAGTAAAAAACAGAATTAACCCTTACAGTAATATACTTTTGTGATACAATTAATTATTGATGATAATAATTAATTGTGTGCTCACTATTTGTATGTAAAGTTAATCTGCAAAGATTTTACAGTTATTTATAGCTACATATTTGTAGTGGAGATGAAGGACGGTGTTTCTCTCTGCAATTTTTTGAAGTACAAGTACACTACTCAAAATTAAGGATATGGATATTGGGAGATTTTAGTGTTGCACTTGATTTTTTTTATTCTGTGACATATCAGAATTTTTCTTTTGTGTTTTGTGCATATGTTTCGTCCCTCAAATTTGCAAATTGCAATTGAAGTACAACTATATATATTATATATTGTACTTTTGTAAGTACAGTATTCGAGTAAAAGTACTCAGTTACATTCCATCACGGATATTTTGGTTACACAACTGTACAGATGTAGGAAGTAGGGTCGCCTGCCTCTGTGTGATGATAGGCAGCTGGACTGTTTGTTTACTATCCAGACGGTACAGTCGATTCTCACCATGATTGGCTCAATACCCTGCCCGTCAAACATTTGGACCAATGACAGACGGTTTAAGCACCACCCCTGCGCGCTTATGCCACGCCCCCCGATCGCCCGGATGTCAGCCGTGAAGAATAACTGGTTGGTTGGCTCACGTGCATCAAACAAAACACAGACGGTCGGTTGACATGTCTGCAGACTGAAGGCTTCAGCGGTGAAGAGCAGCAGTGGCGGTGAAAGCCCAGGCCCTTTAAAGACGACTAACACTTTATTATCGTGTACAAATCTCAAGTAAGTCTTTGTTTCATGCCGTTTGTTGTCACATCTGTCCGTAATCATATGTTCATGACTAACAGTCGAATAAAGGACAACGCTGTGAGTTTTTTCTCGGTTGCTTGCTAGGTTAGCCAGAAGCTAATCTAACACAAGCAACCATTAGTTCGAGAGCGACATTATTTAAATGCAAAGCTCAAAGGTTGATTAGTTAGGAGTGCATGATAGCTTCCCCCTTTTTTTCCATCGGCTTTCAGCAAGGTCCAGATAGAAGAAGTGACCACTTCAGTTGTTCGTCACTCCACAAATATGCAGGCAGCCACCCATGGAAAATATAACGTGTACATGTTTTGAGATAATTATTATACCTCCCTTTCAAGTGAGTTTATGTTAGGTTAATATGCAGTGACGTTTTTTAAAGTAGCATTTTGTGAGTAAGTGAACGTGGTAAACGCAGTAGGTAGCCCCAAACCATACTTTACTGTCTTACCTTACACGAGAGCTATACTGACAATACACAAATATATTGCTTAATATAGATGTGTATATATATGTTGGCCAGTAAATAGCAGGAATCTGCATATCAGAAATGCCAAAGTTGCTTGTAAGATTATTTAGAGACAGTGACAGTGAACCCTATGATGCAAAAAGTCGACATAAAGTGCCAAATACACAATAAAACAGTGTATATGAGCAAACAGAGAGAAAACAAAACATTACATAGCTTTGATAATAGCTGTCAGGTGTTCTGCTCTGTGCACTCAAAGAAAAATAACTCATGGGGTTTTGTATTTAAAAAAAAAAGGTTCTTTATTTTAATGTAAAAATAATACTAAGAGAGCGGAAGAAGGCTAAAAAAATCAAGCTAATCAAACATCAGTGTTGCATCATTATTGTTTCCTTTTCTTATCTTGTTTATATCTTTTAGTGTGATACTTAATTTTTGGAAAGAGCACCTGTAACAAACCAGATTCCCCCAACAGGGTTCAATAAAGTATATATGCCTCTGATATTGTACATACCCTGATCTTATGATGGCCTGTAGCATACTGTATGTGTGTTTGATCATATATTTGTCCTACAACTAATGCACAAATTGTCTGTATGTCAGGCCATACCATAAAAAAGTTTTTGCTGGCAAACTCTTTACTCTTGGAGTAATAATCACTTGCTTTCCCGATATGTTGAGTTGATGTGTGCCTCCTAATGATGATGCTAACTATTTATCTAAACCATTGCATTCATGAACCATTTCCTTGGCCATCTTAAGTGGTTTATTCGTTCCCATTGCTGAGACAAAACATTTAGGGCATGAAGACACAAAACAGTGTGAAGGGAATGACAAACATACAAAGAATACTGCAAAACCATCTCTGCTCAACACATAGTTTTTATAGTAACAGTTAAGACTGTCCAATTGTACTGCATGATAAAAGCTGATAAAAAAAGATGAAGACAAAGGGTATACGTTTAGATATCATAAGTGATCATCAGTTATCAAGATTCCCTCGAAAAGCCAGGATGTGGTGTACTGCTGTAGACTTTTATAGCTATGATAATATGTCGCAGATGCTTGTGTGTTTGATTATGTATTTGTCCAACGACTAATGCAAGCATTGTCTATAAGCCAAGCCATATGATAATAAGCTTTTGTTGGCTAATTCTGCTGGACCGACTTCGTTACTCAGAGTATTAGTTAAATGTTTTCACTCTATGTTGAGCGGACATCAGCATCGCATGATGATGTTAACCAGTCAGCTAAATCCTCGCATTTATGCATCACTTAATTGGCCAACTGTTTTATATTAGTTGTTAATTACAGTGAAGAAAGATCCAGATAATTTTCAATAAAATAATGCCACAAAAATTTCTCAGTTGAATTTTATTAAAATAATTTTATCAGCATGTCCTGTCAAATTGCAAACGTGAATACAGAGCTGACTGTGACAGCCTCACTCTTAACAAACACCTATTACATGCAGCACCAGACTCTGCAGTGCTGACTGTCCTTAAATGAGAAGTCTCCTCCCTTTAAACTGTGTGTGCCTGTGTAACAACAATAGAGCGCCGCATTAGGTTTCTTTCACTTGTTCATGAACGTCCTAGTTACATACAGTCCTTTTGTCTCGTTCCAAGGTAGACACTGTCTGGTGAGACATGGCAGAGGGAGGCTTTGACCCTTGTGAGTGCATCTGCAACCATGAGTATGCCATGAGGCGCCTCATCAACCTGGTAAGTCGGGGGACTGAGGGGCATTTACCATCACCTGAACTCTTAAACGGCAGACTTGATTTTAACAGAGCTGAGGTGCAGGGACAGAGTATTCTCAGAGTATTCAGAGTATGCAGCATGAAGTAAAAAATATCTCCTGATGAAGTTGAGTGAAGGAAGATAAGAGATTAAAGTAGGAAACAAGTAGCAAGTAAATTACTGTCTTTGGAGAAGGAAATGGCCAGCTAACAGCTGACACTGAGCTAACATATCCTGGTTCCTGCTTAATGTTTATCTTTAGAGCTGATCAGCCCTGCCAGACAAAAAAAGTCTCACTCTGTCCCACCATGTGCTGTGAAGTTGGCATTGTACTTCTATATATTCTCTGTGAAAGTGTGTCGTGAAATATGAGATCGAAATGATTGGGAGAAACTGCATTAAAGAAGGAATACAGCTGGTAATTATCTTGCACTAGTTACAGAGTGTCCTCATTGGCTCTTTGTACAGGTGTGACTTGCATGGCAAGCTGCAGTTGGCTGAAAGCTCTGAAGTCACTGGGGATTTTTCTGATTTGCTTGCAGTAGGAAAGGGTGTTGTCTAAATAACTGAGGACTTTATACAGCATTGTATAAGGTATATTTGAGGCAGGGAGTGCACAGGTGGCTGCTTTGCATCATCACTGTGTGAATATGTGTTGTTGTTTACAGTGAGCTGTGAGTGGGTCATGTGTTTATGTGCATAATGTAACAAGGAGCTCTTTAAGGTGTATAAAGTTTTTTTTTCTGCAGTGTTCATAGATCACTTGTATTTTCCTTTGATAGATGAGTAACTAGAGTAAATAAGAAAAAATAGATAAATAAATGCTTCCTAGTCCTACTCTTCTCTTCTAGACTTTGTTCCTTTCGTAATTTCTGTTTCAGCTCAGGCAATCTCAGTCCTACTGCACAGACACAGACTGCCCTCAGGAATGTAAGTACGACCATATTAGACCATCACGTAGAAGTATGGCTGCACTCAAATGAGAAACATTAGTGCTGATTACATGCATGAAGTGTAAAAATGTGTTTGTTTTCAGTGCCAGGCCCCAGCGGTTCAGTTGGTGGAGGAGGTGACCTGACGCTCCCCATGGTTGTTATGGGGTGGGTGGTGCTGGCTCTGGTCCTGTTCTTGTTGCGGCCATCCAGTCTCAGGGGTCCTCGTCCCACAGGAAAATCTCCCGGACCCCACAATGTAAGTACTGATCACAGTCCGTCCTAAACTGCATTAACATCTTAAATATTGGTGTAGCACTGATCTGCCTTAGTTAAGTTTAGCTTGAGTAAGAGTGTTAATTTTTGCATAGAATTGAATGAGACACAATTTGCTTCTTATCTCATTGATCATTTAATAATTGATTAGTTAATTCAATAATTGAATACATTTCACAATTCATTAATTGTATCATTAACACCAGTGCCATCCATTCAAAAAGGCCCCAGTTCTCATTGTGCTTTTTAAATGTCACCTGTCATGAGTCACCACCAGAGTCAGGTTGCTACGCTGCAATTTGTATTAACATGTTTTGGTTTGTTGCATTTTGTTCAGAGCAGTCTGTTTTTTTTTCTTTGCTGAACAAGTTACTGCAAGCAGTAGTCAAATTCAGACATAATTTATACAGTTGCTGTGTTTGAAGGTTGTCGGGTCAATATTTGTAAAGCTGAGCAAATGTCTCCTAAAATTAAGAACCAGAAACGAAATGTTAATCTGTGTTGGGAAGTGGAGCTGTCCCTCAACAGTGACTCAGATGTAAACATTTGCTGATGTGATCAGGATGTGCTCCTTGATAGCATCATCATGACTGTTTGCTTTATAGCTGCAGCTAGCAGCTTTATGTATGGCTTTGTCAGTCGGTCGGTCCACAAGATTTTCACCCTTTGACAGCCACAGTTTTTGTCTGAGAAGTCTGAAATTTGGCATAAAGGTCAAGTATGATATACATGTGTGCCTATAGACCCATTTCACAGCAGGCTGTATCCTCAATCACTCATTAATTCCCTACTAGTCACCACATAGGATTACCAGCATAGTGGACCACAAAAAGGTGCATGACTTCCAGATGGATTTATAGATGTTTTTTGGAAATGTTGTTGCTGTATCAGAGTGAGTAGCCTATTAACAAAAAGGTGTTTCATTTCTAAGCGGGTTTCCTTAATATGACCAAACACAACATTTCAACCACATCCTCTTTCATAACTCATGAACCCGTTGTCATACACTTTTTCAAGGAGACATCATTGACTCAGCATAGTCCCTTTTTCATTGTTCTCCTTCTGTAATCCATCAGGTCATTGGTCCACAAAAATGGTTAAACTGGTCTTCAAAGCAATGTCTACTGAATGGCAACCAAAAGTTGAAATAGTTCGATTGTGTGTATGTGAAATTTGAAAGCATGAACATGTGGATGCCTACATATACTTGGTCGCAGCTATCATGAATTTACACTAATTTCTGTAGTAAAGACTTCTGTTTATCTCTGTTTGCAGAGCGATAGAAGAGAACCTCCAGCACCACCTATTGACTAGCAGTGGAGCCAGAGAACCAGAACTCACCCACCTGCTCTGACTTGAGCTGCACAGTTAGTTAGTTACTGTGACCTGGACAACACCATCTCCCTGTCAACTTTCATCCAGATTTCTTTTACTTTTTTTTTTTACTTTTTTTTCTTTTCTCCTATTCTAATGCTATTATGTTTTGGGGTGGATCTGTCAATGATTCCTGTTACCGGAGCCCAGCTGATGCTGGATTGATTAAGGGCCAATACATATAAGATATTTTATAGTCACAGACACACAACATAAACTGTTATGGCAAGAACCTTTCTTTTTTGACAAAGAAAAGATTGAGGCAGGATAATTTTTTCTTATGACATTTGTCAAGTTGAATTAGTAGAAATAAGTACTGGAAATGTTTTTTCCCCCCAATAATAATAATAATAATAATAATAATAATAATAATAATAATAATAATAATAATAATCTATCTTTAAACAGTCTGGTAATACTGGTCGACAATATCAGCATGTTGATGCATTAGCTGGGCTCTGTGTCTTTAATGAGATGGTCTGTTATTGTTGTGAGTCCGTATTTGATGCCAGCTCTGGTGCTGACTGAGCTGCAGGATCTCCAACAGGAACTTAAAATGAAGGAATGCATCACATGGGTGGGGTAGACGGGAGGGGTCGCTGAGAGTTCCCTTTGAGGCAGTTAAATCTCTTATTTTAGTGCTTGCTGAGTCATGAAGGGTGGCGGGTTCTTCAGACTCTCTGAAACATTCCACTCTTTCCACTTCACCACTCTGATCAGTGCCAGTAATGACATCATGTCACGTAATGTTTTAATAGCATATTAAAAGCCAGCAGAGTGATCGCATTTAATGAATTTACATGGTTCAGTTTAAATTCTAAATTAGGATCTAGTGCACAATAACATGGCGTTTTGGTTTAAATGCAGTACATGTATCTTCTGTCTTTACATCCAGGCCTTGGTTAGATTACATACTCACCCCAGCCAGCAAATAGTCCAGTCTTCTTATATAAACAATATGTCTGTCCCTTTACGTAATGGCAGGATTGTTTAAGTGATTATGTTGGAAGTGACAGATCTTAAAGAGTGTGTTTTTAAATGTTTAAAGATTTGACAGTTAAATGCCAAATGAACTGTGTAAGTGTGGTCTTTGTAAACAATATACTCAGCATAAGCAAATGAAGTTTTAATCATTCAAATGATTCCTTGTACTCAATTTAATTGTTTTGTGGTTAAAAGACATAAATGATAATTGTATATTGACTTATTAGTAGCCGAGAACGATATTTTATTAGCACTTTTGTTGTGGTATGTCAGTTCCTTTTTATGAAGGCTTGTTGTACTGATTCAGCTGGCCTTGTGAAGACGAGGGCCTCTTCTTTTCTTACTGACAATCACAGCAGTCTGATTTTTAAAAGGAGACTTGAAGTTTCTACTTCATATCTTCTGTATGATAAAATTTCAAACCAATGAAAAGAGCCAGAAAAGGTCCAATTCAAAACAGTGCCAATGTAAGTTTATAGTTCTGATATCAGTGCTCATTTAGAGAACAAGTTCTTGTGAAGGAACAGCAATATATGAAGTTATTTTTCTTTTACATTTTGTAATGGGAAGAGGGCGAATGGATGATCTTGACAATTTCTCATGACTCGTTTACACTAAAGGGTTCTTTTCTCACAGGATTTGTTGATTATTAGATTGCAGTACATGATAGTGGGTTCCATATTTTTCTTGTCACTGACTGTATACTTGTCAGGCTATTAAAGTGAACTGTGGTACCTGTGATATCAGAAGTGAAATGGCTCAGAAGTCAAATTAAAGGATCCTTCTTGAATTCATTATGTAAGAATTGTGTAAGAACCTGTATATGATGTGTAACAACTGTGGGCTGAGTTCATCCCAGCAGTCATCTGTAGCTGGCTCATTTCCATATCAACGAATGTCCTCTCAGATTTCTGATAACTACATCTTTCGAGACTTGCTTGAGAGATAGGGAGGGGGGAGATATAACGGAGGATAAAGTCAAGAAAAGCAAATGTGGTTATGTATAAGTTACAGGGAAGCCTAGATTGTTGAGATTGAGAAGCAGACTGTCTGGTACCACAGGAGACCTTGATTTACACTGTTACTGTCTAAGAGAAAAAGGGCTTCAACTATGCACTTTTCCTATAACAAAACAAAAAAATAAAAATGATTCAGTCTAACTGCCTTGCTGTGTTTTATTGCAAACTAGTACATTCCTGCATTCACTCGGGTAGATATACACATCTATGGTGTTGTCAAAGAGAAAATGATATGTCCTTACTTGAATGTAGCACAAAATTCCAATTACTTTTACTTGTATTTGATTAGTTTGTAGTTGTGGTATTTGTTCTTGTGGTTTGATTTTTCATAACTGCATAAACAAAGGTCCGCACAATTTCGTGCTGTTTTACTTTCTTTTTATTTGCAGAACCCTTCTAAATAGCCACCTTTCTGTCTTTCTTATTTTTTTATTTCTCAACATGGACAGCTTGTTCATGGATATGAGATATTTATCTAAATAAATATTTCAGTTTGTATAACTGTCTCTTATTTATTGTAAATATTTACTTTCTCTATTTGAATTTCTTCCCCAAAACTACATGTCGCACTCTTTAATGTGTAACTGATGACCAACTTTTACTGCTCAGCACTGTGTGAAGCTTTGGCAGATGATTGGTAGGTGCCTTCTTCCATAAAAATCCCCCAAAAGGCCTCAGTTTAATTGACCAGATTAGTTAGAAATAAATGCTTATTTGATTATAAGAAGTCTGAATTTAACAGATGTATAACATTACTGATTTAAAAAAGGAGAAAGGACACAGAAATTCCCTTTTTCCCTTCCAATTTAGTTTTTTTTTCCCTATATATAATTCTACAAGTTCACTTCACATGCTGTATATATATATTTCCTATGATTTAGTACAAATACTGCGTATCGATACATCTCTTCCATCCTAGCATTGCAAGTTAGTACAATAGCACAGATATTTTGCAAAAAAAAAAAAAAACCAAACCTACCGTATTTATATATATTTAAGTCATGTTGTTTTGAACTGTAAAGTGTTATCAGTAAGAGCAAGACTTCAGAATCATCATCATCAGGATGAGGTTAGGTGAACAAAATCAGCTGATGATGCTTAAAAGTTTGTCGCCATTCTCTTCTGAGCATGCGCAGTGGTGAAAATGAACTGTCCTTCATGTTTCCCTGGGTTACCGACAACAAGTCCGTTAGCCCGGTGAAGCTAACTCTGTCAGTGTGTCCTTTTCTCCCTCCGTTGCAACCACACAGCTATATGGTATGTATAAATCCAGATCACAGCCACGTACCTATCAAACTTCGCATGCTGTTTATGTTGCTTTTATGGTAGCATGGGAAGTTTTGTAGCTACTAGCTAGCTACTTGTTAAGACGAACTTAGCTAATGCTAGCTAGCATGCTAATATCAATGGTGGCAAGCAGAGTAACGTGTTTAAAATTTTCAGAATGACCAACCGGGACTTCAGGACACTGGCTTACACGAAAAGCCCGAAAACATCGAGAAGGACGACATTTCAGGTGAAAGCTTCATCGTCTGGATATCCTACCAAATGAGAAATGGAGGAATGTGTGGATTAGTTATTTCAACCTGAAATGATGTCGTTGTAGGATGAACTTCAGGCTGTTGTCTCTGCAAGAGCAAGCAAAACAAAACCAGAGCAACACTCCTACTCTGATGACTTCAATGAAGATGAGGATGGTAAGATGGCAGAGCATCATCATATCTAGATAACACTGGCTTGTAAATGAGATCCTCCAGATGTTGGTCTCATTGATATCTTTGTTTATGTTGTAATAGTGGTTGGTATCAAATGTATTTGTCTTTAATGATTGTTGTGATGAAACCTACTTAAAAAAAGGTTTGGTAAGAGAGCGTAGAGTGTTTAACCACTGCTTCCCTGCCTTTGTTAATAGGATGAGAGATTTATATGCCTGCTTTGTGGAAGTAAATGACAGATGGCTACAAGAATTGCAGCAGTGCATCAGTAGAACAGACCATATGGCTAAAACAGGCACATTAACTGCATTGTACTTCTGGCTAACATCAGAGTTTGGATAACATTTCAACTTAAAGAGATGCACTTTTAGAGGGAAAGTTTTCCCACCATCTCTCTGTCTTCTTTGTTAACTTGTCATTTTCTACACCTCACAGATTTCTTGAAGGAACTCCTTGAATCAAGAAAAAAGCGAGCTGGTGCATTAAAGGCTGGGAAGAGTAAAGCCAAAATCAATGACTTTGACATTTCCGATGATGAAGGTAAACAAAGTAGGACAAAGAGGGTTTCATTTCTGAAAACCCAAAGAATCAGCCCTCCCTCGGAAGACACCACGGCTTCAGAGTCACGTGAAAATGTGCCACCTGACTCTTCCATCGGTCGATACAATGATTATAATACCTCATTTTCCTCACATCACTCCACAAATGTCAGTGAAGATAACACAAACTTTAAAAGCAGCGATGGGGAGTCAAACGATCCTCAAATCACAAGAGAGAGCACGAGTCAGTCTCTGTCATTCCAAACTTCAGAGGATACCCTCCTGGACATGCCTTTACCTTTACCGTCTGAAAACAGCATGACGGAAACTCCAGGTCCTGAAGAGAAAAGCAACTCTGCTCTGGAGGAAAGCTCCCAGACTCCACAGTTATCAGCAGCTGACCTCAAACACATGTCCTCAGCAGGTCTGTTTACACTTTCCTCATGTATTCCACATGTACGCATTATGTATTACTTACTCACTGTTGTAATTCAGATAGTGCTACGGAGAGGGAGCCACCCAGGCCTAAACCGAGGCAAAGGACTCTTGGATTGAGCCTTCATGCTGCAGAGAAGATAGCTGAAGATGCTGAATCTCAGGATCTCAGCAGGCCTCACACTTCCTCTGTATCCATTCCCCTCTCCACTGACACGTCGAGCAACATCGCAGTAAGGAGCGACACTCCACATATGTGTCTCATTGCTTGGGTAATCGGTATTTCAAGATGCAAAGCATTCATTCGGTGCTCACGTTTGTGTTATTGTTTCATCCTGTAGTGGACAGACAGAGATCCTACAGTTTCATGCAGCCTCAGCAAATCCTCTTCAAACAAGAGCGAACAGTCGCAGCTCTTCACCAAGTCTACGTTTGATTCTGAATCCAGAGGTAATAACTGGCATCATAACCTTGTTTTATTTTTGTATTTTCATTTTTGTTACTCATTATACTTATTATTTGTTTTATTGGCTTAGATGGCTTCATTTCTGATGAGCAGGAGAGACCGTACTCTACATCATTTGAAGAGTTTAATGTAAGTTGTGACTTTATTCCAATGTAAAATACAGTAAGCTCTGCCTCTTATTGTCATGATTTTTATTTTCAGTAAATGTGTTTTTTTTTGTTTGTTTGTTTGTTTTCTTTCGGCAGGACACAGGAGATCACTCAGATCAGCTATCTTGTGTCCATGACAAATCATTTGATACCAGGTCGGTAAACAAGCTGCAACATATAATATAGCTACAAGTCTATGGATAGAACAGAACAGTGAATTAACTGACCATTGTTTTGGTTAAATTAGGTCATCAAGTTCTCACTCAAAGACCACTCAGAGATCTCAGAGTGCATGCTCCAGGAAAGTGGAGTCAAAGTATTTGGGCTCTCTCAAAGTTCTGGATCGTAAAATCTCAGAGTCTCAGCCACAAGCAGCAGATTCACTCCGAGCTGCCATTTACCAGGTCAGTGTGATGATGAGCCAAAATCATAATGGTGTGTTTCCTGTGTCCAGTGTTTTATGGTGAGTAAAACACGCGGTCAGCGAGACTCTCTCACTCCAATTCTAATTCCTATGCTACTACGTTATTCTCAGTCATTATCAGGTAAAGAGGGGTCGAGTCTAAGGAACAAATCTGGGTTTGAAACATAGTTTTCCCAATGTAATAGAACATCTGAAATAACATTTGGATATACGTGGTTTTCATTGGACAGGAAGGGCTAGAAAATTAGTAAGTAAAGTAACAAGTCACTTAAGCTGTTAGACGTCAGGGTGTAAAATTGAAAATAATTGCCTGTGAAATATAATGGAGTTGAAGTGTAAAGTTGCATAAATGGAAATGCTCAAGCTCAGAGTACATGAACATTAAATGTGTACATAAAACAGTGCTGGAGTAAACGTACAAAGTTACAATCCATGTCCAGTCTTTTTCAGGCCTTTGGAGGCAGGAATCAGCTGGGTTTTTTTCTACTTCTCATTACTTATTTTGGTATCTACGGAGCACACTCTGTCGACTAAAGTCCCTGCCTGTTAACATGTACTCCTCACAGGAATGGCTTCAAAAGAAAAAAGAAAAGTCAAAACAGAACATGGAACTGAAGAAGAAGGAGGAAATGCTGAATGAAAAGAAGAAAAGGGTGAATAATGTCAATCTAACTTTAATGGAACCACAGTACAACAGAATCATTTCTTATAGCTGAGGTTATTTTAACATGCCCACACCTTGCCATCTTTCAAATCTTTCAACATAAACAGGAACAAGAAGCTAAAAAGGAAGATGCTGTTGCATCATATGAGGCCTGGAAAGAAAAGAAAGCCGAGGCTCTCAAAGTGAGAGCCAAAGAAAAGCAAGACAAGATCAGAAAAGAGCAAAGAGCAACTGAAGAGAAAGAAGAAAAAAAGCAATTAGCTCAACAGGTATATTGGTGTTTGACTGTGATACTGAGATAATAAGCACTTCTGTGGGAGGACGTGATGTTAACCGGTGTTATCATAAAAATGACAGATGTTTGAAAAATGGAAACGTGAGCATGACCATCTACTCAAAGAAAGGTACAGAGAGCGAAAAGAAGCTGAAAGTAAACAAGAGTTACAGAAGCAAGAAAAGGAAGAAGAAAGAAAGAGAGACAGCAAGTCAGCTTTTTCTAACTGGTGAGTGGGAATTATCGTTTGTTTTTGATTATTATTTATTAAGTTAAAGGGTGATGAAGCCTGACATCTCTGTGCACTTGAGACAGAACAGTGTCTCTTTAGTCACCAAAGAATTGCAGAAATTCCTGCTAATGTTTCTTGATAAAATCGTCTTACTGAGCCACATTTTTTATTTTTATTCTGAAAGTATTTAAACCTTCACAAAATAGAGGTAGTTACATTCCAAGTCAACAGTGCTGACCAAATGACCAGCCACTAGATGGCAGCCATATCCTGATACGTATTGATTATTCATTACCTGCATCTCCTCCTGAATCAACCCTGAAGAAATTCTCATCTGAAGCTTTTGATATTTCATCTTTCTTAAAACAATAAAGGTATGAAAAGAAGAAAGATGTTCTTCATGAAAAAGTAACAACAGAGCACAAAGATGTCAGAAATAAAGAAGAGGAGGAGCGATACATGAAAGAAGAGAGAGACAAAATGGCTTTAGAGATGTATGAGAACTGGCTGGTAAGTGGAATTACTTCTGTCACCACTGGAAAAAATGGCATCACAGGTCTTGTGTACTTATTTTTGAGACAGATGGTCTGACTTGGCAGCTACCAGCAGCCTGCAGTGTGAACTCCTGGAGTTGGTCTCTGCCTTAATGCTGTTTTCTGAGAAAAAAAAAGAGGTGTTTCTAATAAAGCATCTGGAAGAGTTATTATGTCCTATTGTTGATTTTCCTTTTACCAACAGGCACGGAAAGAGCTGGAACAAATGAGACAAAAAGAAGAAAGGCGAATAAAAGCAATACTTCAAGACAGTCCACCTCCGCCATGGAGCCCTCCTAATAAAACAATACCATTTCGAAAATAATTTGGAAATGTAACAAAGCACTCCAACAGTATCTGTGGGTTGGAATTTACATTTGAAGTTACTTTATGTGTTTGACAGTTTGTTTGTTTTTTAAAACATAGCTGATGAAAGATGTTTTATACATTTATATTTTTGTCAGCTTTGTATTAGCTAGCAGCTTGAATTAATATTTTTATATATTTTAAGGTAAACTTCTGCAGTTTGTAAAATGTTGCACATTTTGAATTACTTGCAATCACTAAACCTTTTTATAAGTGTGTTGACTGGCACCGTCATGTCATACATCAGAATTGTGACTTAGCAATAAGGAAATAATAATTTTGTTGTAAAAGGCTCACTTATGATTAAACTGCTCATGTTTTTGTTAAACTGCTGTAAATTTCTATGTTTCATTTTGTTTTCAGATAACAAGAGGTCCAAAACATCACACAATGTTAGAAACTAAACACTCAGCACTGTCTTTTGTTAAATATTCCATATTCTATGTAATTGGTAGATTTCATTGTTATTATTTAAAATGCGAGTCATTTTTGCGTGTGAAGTATTTCTGTTTTTACTCATTTTATCATCAAAAACATTAACTTCAGAGTAAAATAAAAGTAATGTTTAAGAATGTGATGAACCAGCACAATGAATTAGTTTTTTCCCACCAACTGGAGGGCAAAACAAGTTGCTACAAAGAAAGTCATTTTGGATTTACAACTTGAAAACAGTGAAACCTAGTTGTCTTAATGAATGAGTGCCTTTAAATAATTTGTTTATGGCCTGTTATTAGGTCTGCTCCTACTCTATTACCCAATTAAAGACTCCCACAAAGCTGGGAAAATGTTCTCACCCTACTACTTACATCAGTGCTGCTTGACCCCATGGAAGACACTGTCTGATGAGATGTAAGATATATGTATGTATACAAACTTGCATACTTACAGAATGTCTCATACTAGAACTATATAATGTGATGTTCTAAACAAATCTAGCTAACAGTATAGGGAACTGCCTACTATTTCAGTCATCTATCTGTTTCTGTGATACATTTACACATGGACATTTTCTTTATATTAATCATTTTAATTTATTATGAATACGTTTGAATTGTACTATTGGTTGGACAGAACAGGGTTGTGAATGTGCCACTTTGGGCTATGAGAACATTTCCTGATTACACTTAAATCTTTTACTCAAGTTGAATGCAGGACATTTACTAGTGACAAGATGTTTTCACTGTTGTACAAAACTTTTTTACTCGATTGATTTTAAAATACTCATGAAAAATAGAAATTCCAGCAAAATCCAGTAAAAACAGGCGTGTCTCATTCACCAGTATAGGAAGAAATGTTGGCACTATTTTTGAGTCAGTGGGTCAAATGACCTGGAAGCTTTTGAAAATGTCTACCAAAACAAATCTCTATGTAAAGTAAATGAGATGGATCAGAGGTGAAATTTGACTTCATGTTATGGCCAAAATTGTCCCTCCAGGAAGTGTCTATGGCACGTTTCAGACCATTTGGAGTTGATTGGTACCTTTTTGTAATGACATTTTTTTAAAGATCTAGGGTTTGGGTTTGGTTAGAGGCAGAAAACTGACTTCAGTCAATGACTACTGACACATTTTGGCCAATATTTTCTATAGCTTCCAGGTCATTTGACCTCAAAATCAGTGCCAATTTGTCTTCTGATAGTGGCTGAATGAGACACACCTGTTTTTATTGGATTTTGCTGGAATTTCTATGTTTCACTGATATTTTAAAGGAACTCTATGAACCTTTCTGGAGAAAAAGATAATTTGATTGTTGGGTCATATATTCCAATCTGTCCGTCCATACATAATCTGCGACCACTTATCCTTTTGCAGGACTGCTGGCAGCTGCAGCTGTTCCCAGCTAACAATGGAGGGGTGGCAGGGTGCACCCAATGATGTTACATTAATGGTATACTCTACAACGTCACATTATGGGTACACCCTGGACTGATGGCCAGTTCATCACAGGTTGGGTCTCATTTCCAGATCATCTAAACTTCGAGTTAATGGTTGGAGTCAGATGACAACCCAAAGCTTCAGTATTTGACGACCTGGAAATGAGACTCACCAATCAACTATCTTGCTCCAGAATCACTTTAAAGTTACATAGTGTTGCTTTATAGCAGGCAGTAAAGGAATAATCTGGCGCCCTTACTCTGAAAATACCACACCGGAAGTGTCTCTTCCGCTGCTCGGCGTCATGAAGGAGGTGTTGGTAACGACTCCTCACCAGAAGCGCATCAGTTAAGGTAAAGGTGGTGCTGGAAAAGTTGCTGGGGAAGCCCTGATGGTCCGAGCTTGTTCGCCGAGCAGTGGTTCAAGTTTCAGTTTGAGATATTTATAATTATTTATAACTTGACAGTCGTTCCGGAACCGACGGCTGCCTCCGACAGGACACATTTTAAAGAGGGGAGCTAACACAAATCTGCACATTCCTGAAGTTCGGTGACTGTCGAGTTGGCAGAGGTAATGTAACGTTAGCCTAACGGTTGCTAGCCAGCTAGCTGCTCCAACACAGACGTCCATTCATTTGCTTCTTGTGTCCAGTTCGCTCACCGACAGCTTGAACGGAGAAGAGGCGAACTAGCGGAATTACGGTTCCGTTAATGAGCTATTTTACTCTACGAGCTGACATCTGACTTGTAGTGCAGCTAACGGTTAATTAGCTGAGAGGTTTGTTGGGTGGGAGGTCATTTTTACATTTCTGCCAGACGTGGCTGAGCTGTAATGAAAGACTCTTTATTTTCTGCCAGGCTGTAACGGTGCGACTGGTACTGTAGCACTGACGAACATGTGAGGACTGACCAGGATGAATGAAATGATTCAGGGGGAAGAAACCAAGCTAAACTATTACTGACAGAGCTTTGTCAATCTATGGGGGGTTGTACTTTAAAAGTTGAGGCACTTTTAAGCATAGTGAGACAGATGAATGGAAAGGCTCTGTTAACTTAGCACTTAAGGTATCCTTGATAAATAGCAGCTACTATGCTCAGATGAGGGCTTGAGAATTGTTTCTATTTATTCGTCTTTGCTGTGTCGACGGTTATGTTGTTTCTTTATTGTGACAAATGTACTTATTGTAAGTCGCTTTGGACAAAAGCGTCTGCTAAATGCCCTAAATGTAAATGTGCACCATAGGCTGCAGTTACTGTTTACATTGATAATTAGTCAGTTGTTTGCACAGTAAAAACTGAAAAGCTTTTAAGTAAACTGACTCAGGAAATGCAGGAAATCCTCACCATTGAGCAGCTGTATCAGTATAGATTCAAATTTTCTGTTGATCCATGAATTTATGAATTGACCATTCAATGAGCAGAAATATTCAAACTGGGAACCTACTTAATATATCAAAAGAAGCCTGACTGACTTTTTTTTTTCTGATGGAGGAAATCTACACATGGAAGTTTTCAGGTCCAAGTTCAGACCTTTACAGTGTAGTTTTGACCTATAGACTGGTCAGGCTGTTCTACCAGTCATTTCAGCTTTAATAGTAGTGGTGTATTTGTCAGCTGATGAGTATCAAGTACAGTTAATGCAGAACTGGTCTTACATGATGTGTCCACTGTAAAGCACTGACAAATTGATTACTACTTTATAAATGTCCCACTCAGTATGTATCTTGGTCACACATCCAGTTTATCCTCTCATACATTTTTTCTGTGCTCTTTCTCTTCAACATATGATGCAGATGTTTCAGATAAAGAGAATCTGTTGCATTGGTGCTGGGTATGTAGGAGGCCCGACGTGTAGCGTGATCGCTCACATGTGTCCGGAGATCACAGTGACCGTCGTGGATGTCAATGAGTCCCGCATCAAGGCCTGGAACTCGGACACTCTGCCCATTTATGAGGTACCACATCTGTGTAATTAGTCGAAGAAATTATATGATTTTATATTGATAAGAGTACTGATATGCTGTGTGTTTCTCCCAACTTTCTTATCTCACTTTGGTGTCGGATATCATGAAGGAGTGGTCGGCTTCATTGGTTGAACTGAATAACAGTGTTGAAACAGTAGATGTAGCTAAGCAACCATCCTCCCAGTCAGTGTTTTTGTGCAATATTACGCCACCATGGGCTGAATGAAACTTAAATGAGTTCCAGACTTGCAGCTTCTCTGCGTCAACCACAATGTATTACATCATCATGACTAGCTTAAAGGGCAGTTACTGACCAGTCATTGAGAAGTTGTATTACATTCCTAACTGTTTGTGCTACGTTTGTCCTAAGCATTCACTGACGCACCCTCCCTGTTTCATTTTCCCCACTTCCTCTCCCTCCAGCCGGGTCTGAAAGAAGTGGTTGAATCATGCCGAGGCAGAAATTTGTTTTTCTCCACAGACATTGACTCAGCCATCAGGGACGCAGACCTCGTCTTTATCTCTGTGAGTTGATCCCCACACACTACTTACACACACTGTCTGCTGTTTAAATACATTTACGGCCCACAAATGAATTCATTATGAGGGTTTTACTTCCTTGACAGGTGAACACCCCAACCAAGACCTATGGGATGGGGAAAGGTCGCGCGGCCGACCTCAAGTTCATCGAGGCGTGTGCTCGACGGATTGTTGAGGTGTCTGACGGCTACAAGATTGTCACCGAGAAGAGCACGGTCCCAGTCCGAGCTGCTGAGAGCATTAGACGGATATTTGATGCCAACACCAAGCCCAGCCTCAACCTGCAGGTGTGTATCATTGCAGAAGCATGATAATCGCGAAGCATGTTCTGCAAGTTTCTAAATCGGTACCGCGTCTGTAGGTGCTGTCAAACCCAGAGTTCCTTGCGGAGGGAACAGCTGTGCGAGACCTGAAGGAGCCAGACCGCGTCCTCATTGGTGGGGACGAAACAGCAGAAGGCCAAAGAGCGATCAGAGCGCTTTGTGCCGTCTATGAGCACTGGGTGCCCCAAGCACGGATCATCACCACCAACACGTGGTCTTCAGAGCTGTCTAAACTGGTTAGTTTAGCTGCTACTAATTATTATTTTCATTGTTTGATTTTCAGTTAATGAATTAAAGGGGCTTTATCTTTATCTTAATTTATTGCAATTTACATCTGTTAATTGCTTTTTTAATTGACCATATGTGAGCAAATCTTAAGATGATGTGAGAGCTTAACCATCTTTCTGTCTTGGTTGCTTAATGCTGCTGAATGACTTTATTCACTTTCTGTAGTGTCTTGTCTCAGACAACTACAACGATCGGTTATCAGAATAGTGGCTGATTGAATTTCTCTTGATTAATGGATCACTCGCCTTATTGTTTTCTTTGTGTTTCTGTGAGTGGCCTATGTTTATAGATGTCATAAGCACAATCTAAAATAGTAACTATGGTGTGTGCGTATGTGTGTTTGTGTAGGCAGCCAACGCTTTCCTGGCACAGCGAATCAGCAGCATCAACAGTATCAGTGCTCTGTGCGAAGCCACAGGAGCCGATGTGGAGGAGGTAGCCAAAGCAATTGGTATGGATCAGAGAATAGGGAGCAAGTTCCTCAAGGCCAGCGTAGGTAAGGAATAAACCCAAAGGATGTTTGAGGTGAGCATCTGTGTACATTTTTAACCAGTTAACAAGCCTTCTTCTTCTCTGACTCACTTTCCAGGTTTTGGTGGAAGCTGCTTCCAGAAGGATGTTCTGAATTTGGTGTATCTCTGTGAGGCCCTCAACCTACCTGAAGTGGCCTCCTACTGGCAGCAGGTGAGACACCTCACAGCACATCCTCTACCCCCCAATATTTTTCTGCACCCTGTATTTACCTCATTATTGCTCTCTGTTTGTCATTTCCTCAGGTGATTGACATGAATGAGTACCAAAGGCGGCGGTTTGCCTGCAGGATAATCGACTGCCTCTTCAACACTGTCACCGGTAAAAAGATCGCTCTGCTGGGCTTCTCTTTCAAAAAAGACACAGGTGACACAAGGTTGGTCTCATTTCATGTTGTACATTTTTCTCACACCCTTGTAGAATCATGTCACCTCACAGTTCTTTCCTTCCAACAGCTTTATGTGAATCAGTAACCTGGCATTGTGTGTGTGTGAGAAGCTTGAAGAGCTCCCACAGTGTTTAATCTTTGTGCATAGAAAATCTGCAGCGTCACTGTGATCATAACATCTTGGGATGAACTTTGGCCCTGATCAGAGTTGACATTAGAGTGTGTGTTTGTGTTGCAACTCCAGGGAGTCCTCCAGTATCTACATCTCTAAATATCTGATGGACGAGGGTGCTAAGCTGTTCATCTATGACCCCAAAGTTCTCAAGGAGCAAATCATTCATGACCTTTCCCAGCCCAACATCTCAGAGGACAACCCAGAAAGAGGTGTGTGTGTGTGCGTGCGTGCGTGCGTGCGTGCGTGTACCTTTCTTAAAATCCAGTGCTTCCTGTGCAACCCACAATAAAATCAGCTATTTTGTCAATCATTATTTAAGTCATTCTAAGAGAATATTTGCCATTAAAAAAATCACAGGTTCCAGCTCCTTAAATGATGAATGTTTGCTGGATTTTCGCTGGCTTCAGTGATCCTTTGATGTTGGCTTTTAAACTGTTTTCTGACCATTTATAAACCAAGTGATTGGGAATATAACTAGCAGCTTAATCACTAATAAAGATAAGTTAGTTGCAGCCTTTGATAAAAGTTTGTTTTTGCTCATCATTCAGGAATTCATTGGTGCAAAACTTTATGACATTCTGAAACAAATTGAAATCATAACATAACCCCCAAGTATTTATCATTTTTTTGGTAATGCTTTTTAACTGTCTTTGATCAGATCAGACACTGAACTGAAAGTTGGTTTTTCAATGCTAAGCTGCAGTGATCACTTCTAACTCTTTACCAACATACTTTTCTTTCTCTCAGTATCAGAGCTGGTGACTGTGACCTCAGACCCTTATGAAGCCTGTCAGAGTGCACATGCACTGGTCATCTGCACTGAGTGGGACATGTTTAAGGTCTGGATCACTCCCTCTCAACGTCTTCATCTGTTGTTTGTTTTTAAAAAAAAAACTTTAAATCATCTTACCCCTCTAATTTCACCACAGGAGCTGGACTATGAGAAGATTTACAAGAAGATGCTGAAGCCGGCCTTTATATTTGATGGCCGCAGAGTGCTGGACCACCTTCATGCTCCCCTGCAGGACATCGGCTTCCAGGTGAGCAGACAGGAGACGGACCATACCAGCGCTGTACCCAATGTCATTTTTTTCACGTTTGAAAACTGTATTGATGTTTTTTTTTCCAGGACTAAATGACTTAACAAAAAACCCTGCATCTATCATATAGAATTAAAATGAACATGTTAGGTTTTGAACTGAGGCAGATATTTTGGAAACAACTGCGGATCAGATTCTATTATTTTGCTGTATTTTGTGTCCGCAGATCGAGACCATCGGTAAGAAAGTGGCTGCAACACGGATCCCTTACACCCCAGCAGCCGTGTGTCCTCGAATCACTGCCACAGAACCTCCCCCGAAGAAACCCAAAGCCTAAAACTCCCCCACACACACACAAACAACACATTCCTCTCTCAGCCTTTTTTTTTTTTATTGCCGGTGAAACATTTCATTCAGTCCAACCCCCTCTGCTACTGTGCACACCTCATCGTCAACTAATTGCTCCCCTGCAGTGGGTTGAATGGGAGGACGTTGAGTGAATGTGAGTAATGAATGTGTTCGACTCCCTGGATGAAGATCAGTGATAAACCATCCAGACACATAAATAGTTTTATACATTTTACTGTTGGGAAGCATCTATCAACCAAACATTTAAGATGCTTATATCAGTCTGCCAACAGTTTAAACACTATCAACAAAATCTGCTTTCTTACGGTACATATATACATGTAATCCTGTATTGTTGCAAAAGTGCAAAATTTTATACTATTTGCAGATATTTTTATAAATCATCTTACTGTATGTACTGTATTTGTCCTCTGCATCAATTATTGTTTACTATATGCACCCATGCAATAAAATGTGATGCGTGTCCTTTAAATTGTGCCTGTTGATTTATCCAAATCAATGTAGAAAAATAATAAAAGTGACACAAAAATGAAAACCAGAAGATGTGGACTGATGAGTTTTAATTCTTTAAATACAAATGTACATTTTTAAAGATTTAATTTACCCTAACAACCAGTGTGTAAGACAAACAAACAGGTGGGAAATATTTTGATCATGTTAGAAAAAGTATAGTTTGAGCCCAAATTAGCAGAGATGTTACAAAACACCTCTTGAAAAGCCAGTTTGGGCTTAGATCTTTTTTTTTTTGGTAATGTAATAGAAGTTTAGAACCATGTAACAAGTCTTCAACCACCATAATTAGTTTTTGAATTATACATAATTTCACCTTGAAGCTGCTGCATGAATCCTCAGACCAAGAAAAAGAAACTGCTCTTGCTCCACTCACTCATCAGTCCTGAAGCAGCAGACATCAAAGAGCTCATAAACTGAGTGTGTGGTTAAAGGTCAGCAGCCCTTTACCTGAAGTCCAGGGCCTCTGAAGGAACTGAGTTCATGTGATTTAGGACCTTCCTCCCCCCGCTGAGGTGAACAGATTGCACTTTACACCTACTGACAACAGCAGGTTGCATTTTCTGCTGGCAGGAGAACATGGACAGAGGTCATCTACATATCTGCAAGCCTCTACCTGCTGCCTGCTTTCTTTGATCCCCTCTCCTCAAAATGTAGCTCTGGGCTGCCACAGGTGAACGGTAGAGAACAAGTGGTCTTGGAATGGTCTCTGTACTGACATACTGACTGCTCAACTGCTGTTACTGCTTGTATATGTTACATGTGTTCTGATTTGCCTACAGGAGGAAAGCTGTGACTGTAAAATGTGCGTTGATATGTTAAAGGGCAGAAGCTGCTGGATGGCGCTGTTCACTCAGCTACAGTGACTTCTGCTTTTCTCTTCTCCAGTAAATTCTTTAGGAAGAACTCGCCTGTGAAGAGAAAAGGCATAGATTGGAAAAACATATATTCTCTATCAACCATATGAGCTTAATGAAAAAGTGTATCAGTGTATTACTGTTTTATTTTGCTTTAAAATGTATATTAATAAATGGTGAGTGATCTGTCCGGTCCAGTGCGACTTAACATTCATTGGTTTGCCCTGGCATGACCAATTATCATCAGGTCAGGTTGAAAAAAGTTGCAGCCTTTGAACAACTGCGAGTCACTTCTTATGATTTCAGCTCACCATCTACAACATACTGTGATTGCTTCTCACCTGCTTTGTAAGAGGATCGCACCAGCGGACCACTGGCTGTGTAAACGAAGCCCATTTCATTCCCAACTTTCTCCCAGTGTGCAAACTTCTCTGGAGTGACGTATTCCTTCACCTAAAAGCCAAACACACATCATCATAGTGTTAATTACGGCACCAATTCTGCAGCACTGTTGCTTTATTAAATTTGGAAACACTACATCAGGTGCCTTGGTTCTTACCTTCAGGTGGCGTTTGGTGGGTTGCATGTACTGGCCCAGAGTTAGACAGTCCACTTTGGCCTCTCGCAGCTCTGCAGACAACAGCATGGTCAGGAAATGGCAGTACTTTACATTGCAATACATTTCTGGAAGTATGTCAGTGTGTGACAGGCCAGTAGACTCACCAGTCAGGGTGTCTTGTATCTGTTGGTCTGTCTCGCCCAGTCCGAGCATGATGGACGTCTTGGTGAGCACGGTGGATTTGACCTTTTTGGCGTGCCTCAGGACGCTCAGAGACTGGTCAAAGTTAGCCCTGGGGTCACGCACGTGTCTGGGAACAGATGGGACAGATGAACAAAAGATAATTTAGAAAAAAAAAAAAAAGAACAAGTAACACTCCTACTGTGTGCCCACTTGTGTAGTTAATACAGTTCTTACTCTAACAGCAGTGCAGTGGCTCTTTTGTTCCACCTGCTGGTAAATGTTTGTATTACAGCCCTCCTGCCACTAACTGACTGCCCTCTTGTGGCAGAACTGTGAGCAGCAAAACAAATTTAACCAAGTATTGCAATTATTTTGAAAAATAAAAACTCGACTGTATACCAGGTAGCTGGCTTATAGATAAATCAAAATGGGTAAATCAGACTGGAAAGCTGATGAACTCAAAGCACTCAGGATTTTCTTCATGCTGAAACAGAGATCTGATGCTCAGCTTCTCATTTTGAGTATTCATCATATCATCAAAACACGATTAACAGCCAGCATATAAAACAATCACGTCATTACCTTTGCAGCTCCCGCACTGTCTCCACATTGTGGGCGTACACATCTAACCCCGACAGGGCGATCTTCTCTACCGCTGCCAGGTCACCACGAAAATCAGGGGTCAGACATTCCACCAGGATCCGAGGCTCCCTTTGATGAGGACAACAGAGGAGCAGATTTATTCATTCCACACCAATATTAAGATACAATCATCTGATGAACCAAAAGGGAAGGTAGATTACTTTTCCTTCAGGGTGGAGACTGTTTTAGCGAAGTGCTCTGCCCCTCCATCAGCAATATCTGTAGAACAAAAGGGAAAAGTGGCATGAGGAAAAAACACTGTTATTTTAGAGGTGGGGACATTTAAATATTTCGTAAACTGTTCTATTTAGAGGAAATGTAGTCTGTGAAAAACTGCTTTGGAAAATATGATTGTAAGTTTATTAATACCTTGTAAAATCTAGAACACGGAATGATATTACATCAGTTTGTCTCCAGTCTATAAAAGAGTTCCCTCATTTCCAAGTGAAAATTAAAATTTCAGAAGAATGAGGTCGATACACTGAGTGATGACGCCATTACCGTCTCTGTCGACTGAGGTGAGAACCACGTAGTCCAGCCCCCAGGCAGCGATGGCCTTGGCTGTGTTGTAGGGCTCGTCTGGGTCGAGAGGTGGAGGCTGCCGAGCCGTCTTAACAGAGCAGAACCTGCACCCGCGGGTACACGTGTCCCCCATCAGCTACATACAGAGAGAGGAGAAACCCTTAGTCGTATCATAAGACGTTCTCGTACACAGGAGACAGGCGTAGTCATACTAAATACATGTATTAAAACAGCATAAAAACATGACTGAGTTCGGCTTTTTTTGGAAAATATAAGCTTTCTCACACAGATACATGTACTTCATGTACAAAGATGATATCAAAAGTGTTTTTTTTTTATCAAACATTTGCTCCACAAAGTCCCAGTGTGCCTGGAAGACTTACCATGATGGTAGCTGTGGCTGTAGCAAACTCTCCTCCACCCCAGCACTCCCCAATGTTGGGACACCTGGCCTCCTCACACACCTGAGAACAGACAGACTCACAGTCTTAAATGTACAAGAACGGACACGAGATGACGGGACTTTTCTTCAGTGAGTCATCAGACTTTTTATATACAGACAGATCCTGATATAAAGCACGTAGGGGATTCATTTAGCTTGTGTAAGCCATCTATACATCGCACCGTGTGCAGGTTGAGGTCTCTCAGTGTGTTCTTCAGCTTGTTGTAGTTTTTCCCGATGGGGATCTCGGTCTTCAGCCAGGGAGGAAGCCGCAGCCTGTCAAAAAAACAGCAGCAGAGCCGTTCATTAGATGAGAGATCTCCATGTTGAAAACCTCCATCACGGTTTATACACTACACACCGTTATTCACTACCTTATGAGAAGATTTTAGAAACCAGCTAAAATAACCAGATGAGAATGTCACCGAAAAAATGCCACAAAGCCCTCCTGCTGAATGATCTGCAGCACAGAGTCATCTTCCCATAAACAAATGAGAAATCATCATCACCAAAGAAACTAAAACAGATCTGACTGGTTAGTCCAGGCTCAACACACATCAATGCAGGTCTCCTGAGAGAGAAGATATCATATTATCATCGGCATTTGCATGAAACCACACCACCATGGAAAATTGCTGAGTCAGCCAGTCAATGACCATCTAATGAAAACAGAAGTGATCTCACAGAGCCAAAACTAGACATCACTTTCCCCACAGATGTCACCGATTCTATGTGAAGTGCAGTCACAAATACATGATTTACATCAGTTTGCATCACCCTGACACATCCCACCGATTTGACTTGATTTGTTTATAATTATTTAAACAAAATTGTTTTTCCTTTACTCCAACCATAAACCTGCCATAAAAAAAACTATTTGTGGTGTTCATATGCACACACAATGTACATACACACATAAATAAATATGTAGTATAATGCAGTCATTGTTGATTCTTCAGTTTTACAAACAACCTGCTCCTAGCACTATTTGTATTTACTTATACAAATGTCTTAAACTAACAAGCTTTTGTAGTCGAACCAATGACAACACAACCACTTTCTGGTACTTGTCAATACCTTTACTTAGTTTAAAAAACATTTAGATTCAAGTGCAGCAATGAAGTCAATGCAACACTAGTTTTTTTTAATGAAAAAAGGTGTCCAAAAGTGTTCGAGCAGGGGTGGGCCAGCTGGTCTGAAATAACACTTTAAATATATAAAAGATTATCCAACAGAGGACCAATGAGCGAAGAAGCAATTTCACATAAGTATCGGAGTATGCTGATGATTTGGATAGCATGCCACCTCTACAATTCTAATCAAAGTATGCCGGCTGGCCAGATTAACATTCACATTTGTTAGACTTACAATAAAGAAAACATCATCAAATGGGGAAAATGAGCGGAAGAGCCATCACACACAGCGAGTATCAGAGTAAGATGATGATCTGGATAGCATGCCACCCTCTTGATGTTGAAAGTATGGTAGCAAGGAGAGATAGACTACAGTTTTACTGTTACTTTACTGATTCTGCTAAACACTCTCAGGTAGATACGATTCTGTCTGATGTGGTCTTTGAACCCTTTTGATAAACTATTTGCTGACAGATAAACCAGCAGTCACTCTCAAAGTGCCCCCTCACTCCTCTTCAACACAGCTGCAGTATGTCTTCTGTCTTACCTCTCTCCCTTTTGTGTCTTCAGGCTGCCTTTGTACTCTGCCCACTTGCTTTTCTCCGACAGTTCCCCTGAAATGAAGTCTTGTAGATCAGGCCCGCCATCGCTCAGAAGCTCCTTCTTTCTGTCAGCCCGGTCTGAGGAGGATTTTGCCACAGTGGTCAGACTGCTGGTGTAACTCTGTCAAAGAAGGACTGGTGGTTAGTTTAAGTGTCACTGCTTCACACTTTGTGCAATCACACACTTCCATGATGTTGAGGGGTTTGTGTGCAATAACACTTATTTGTGAATTATAAACAGCCAAACTGTCCCTGAAGCTGAGTTTCAAAACATACGTAACGTTAATGCGAGGCCTGTGACCAGGCTAACTACCGGCGTCAGCCACCAGATTAAAGTTAGTCACACCATGGGTGAGGGTCAGTGGGATAATGTCCGAGCAGCGAAGTAAATACTCACATGGGGAACGCATCTGGGACTCAGCCATAGATGGTTTGTGGAGAAACGTCCAGCGACGCAACAACTTTGCTTGAGCAGCGCCATGACTTTAGCTAGCAGGCGACTGTCATTGGCAACAACGCTCGACGAACGGCTGCTTTGGTCTGGTGCTGCGTTCACGCCATGTCGGAGGATATAAAATCCTGTTTTTTAAATAAGGGAACAGTTTAAAAAAGTAGAAGACAGATACCACAACAATACAAATACTCATCTAGCAACAGAAACAAGTGACAAACGAGTCGTTACCAAAAACGATTATGTTGAGGTGAAGTTAACTCCGTTACTAGCTTATTCTAGGGTGTAACCACGCATTCTTTGTGGAGACTACACCTATTTTTCATCTCAGCATCCCTAAAAAGATGATAACATTAGTATCAATTTTTATTTAGGCTTGTTATATTCCCAGCCCCCCTGAAGGTAACAACAAGCATTTACCTTGTCATTTCCGGTGCCTAGTTCCCAGTCTGTCTACAGTGCAGCAGACACCTGAAACCCGGGCGGGGCTCCTGGACCCGTGGACAGACAGGTAAAATATGCTTTTAATTTTAATGTCATATATGATTCCAAAGAAATGTCTTTTTTCATTGATGGTTATAGGCGATTACACTGCTGAGGAAGAAAGCAACGGAGAGAGGGAAAGTGAGAGAGAGAGAGAAGGGGAAGAAGCTGCATCAAAAATGAGCTCTTGAATATATCTCAAACTTGGACCTAAAAAGTGGGTAATTTTGCAAAAGAACCTTCAAATATTCTTCAGAAAGGAGAGGAGAGAAGAGGTAACAACATTAATCTGCAAAACAGAAGAAAGAAATATCATCTTTGTCATCTAGCTGTCAATTGTGAAGCTTGCTGTCAACTGTTGACTAGGTTACTACCTACCACTGTTACCAACATTTCCAAGGAGAAACTGCAGAAGAACAGAAGAGGTATTCCATGAGGACAAGAAGAAAAAAAAGAGGAAAAAAATGTTTAAAGGCTAGAAAAGCTAACAAAGTAAACCGGTCAGAAACAGCACAGAGAGCAGGGAGGTTGGATGCCCTGCTAAATGGAAGAGTGCAGCAGCCAGGGAGAAACACAAGGAGAAGACACTACATGAAAATCCAGAGGTCCTCTTCACTGACTACGCCCAACAAAAACAAAGGAAGGAAAGGAAAAGGAAATTGGCTCAGAAGGCAGATTAAAGATCTGTAAAGACGAAATAGCTTGACAAGGATGACCCTTTGCTCACCATCACATACGACACCAAAGGAAAGATCATGGTCCAGGGGAATGAAGCTGAGGACACCAAGAGGCTCAGTGTCCTCTCTAACAGTGAAGATGGTGAGAGCCCAGAGAACCCCACCACCTTAACCATCTCTACCCCTCCCACACCTGTCAGCTCCACCAATCGGCTAAAGGAGAGGACAGCCCCGCTGGAGCTGGACTTTGCTGAATTCAAAGAGCCAAGACAGCACTGTGCAGCAGCTTCATGAGGAGCTCCAGCAGCTCAAGAGAGATAACCAAGATGGTCAGACACCAACCAACCACACCTGTTTTTTTATATGTGCAAATGTAAACATACATCTTTCAAATACATCTTGAAGCTCATGCAGACCTGCCAACCTTGAAGAATGTTCGAAAGAGTACAACCCCCCTTTTGACAAAATCGACACTGTTTCCTTACGTTGTCATCCTTAGGAAACTTAAATAAGCTCACGGTGTCTTTACTCTGCACACTGTGGTATCCAGGAAAGATGCAGTAGCGATGTGGAGGAGACATGACTGTTTAGCTGACTGGTTGACTGGTTAGCTAACTGCAAACCAGAGATGCTATCCAAGACTGGAGAGCCAGCAGAAAAACCACTGAAGCTAATACGCCAAGTGTATTTAAACAGCTTCTGCAGCAGGGCCGGGTTTATGCAAATCATGGCCGCGTTACATAAGGCAGCCATGTTGGCATGATTTTCTGACCCGCCCATTAAATCCTGAACACAGAAATCATGAAACACAGTTTGTGAGCCTAGCTCCAAAATTAAATTCTAAATGGTTGAATGCTTTTTACATGTTTTAAAGAAATAAATGTATGACCTTTTTAATGCGTTTAGAAGAAAATGGCTGAATTTGCTTTACACAGACTTTAAAGAAAATACTTTACATTTACCTGTTTTAGCTGTCTACCTGTTGCTTCACACGCACACACACACACACACACACACACACACACACACACACACACACTTCATTCAAAGGAAAACTAGATACATGTAATTCATATTCAGCTACATTGTTTGGCTCATCTCTATCTCCTAGATTACAATAAATTATTAATGTGTAGAGGAAGGGAGTGGATGAATGGCTGTGTATGTAGTGAAACTACACAAATGTTATCTTATATGTCCTGTCCAATATTTTGGGTCCATATATTTTGTTAGTCTAATAGGGAGCGGAGTGAGCTAATAAATATGCCTAAGATGTGAGTCAGACCAGGTTAACACAAAGCCTTCTTCTGATTACTGAAGGGAAATGAAGTAGTCTAAATAATAATTGACTCTCAAAGCACCAACTTTAAAGCAACTGGACTGAACAATAGTACCAACCGATGCCCAAGACCAGATTTTACCCGAGATTTAGGATTAAATTGGCTCATGTAGTCTGAGCCCGGCCTGAGCTCTAGCAAACTGCTATTAACAAGAGCACTGTCTGTTTATAGGCCGCTTAGAAAAGTTGCATAATGCACCTTTAAGAAAAATTAAAATTAAAGTGAAAAGCAAATTGAAAATCTGGCAGCTCTGATCTATGATCTAAATGTGCGAACATTCACATAGAAGTATCATAGTCAAATAAAAAACTCTGACAGAGGGCTCTCATTTTGACCAAGACCATGGTTACGCCCTTGTGCCTATCAATTATAATACTTCATTTAATTTCAGTGTAACTGCAAGCAACGGTGACTTGGAGCTATTTCATTTATTGACACTTGGGACAGATGTCAAACCTCCCTCCTGTTTGCATAATACAACCAAGACTGCACAGAGTGCAGTAACTTGTCTGTCTACATCAGTGGTGCTGAGACGAAGCAGGTGAACAGTAAGGTTCCTGAAAATCCCTGAGAATTACCATCACTAGCCCTATTCACACAGAGATTGTGCATTATCGCCACAGCTGAGGCTCACCATTTCTCCACTATTTTTTGTTCACAGTGAACCAGGCAGCTTCTGCTTAAAGCCGCTCCACTCTGTCAATTCACACTGCACGCTGGTGCTACAGATCCAAAAGACGCGTGGCGTTACACATCATGACGTTGGTATCTTACCACTCTGTGTAACATGATTACATTATCGCCATCAGTAAACAGTGAACGGTGTCTGGCTCTATCACTCACAGGGAGGGATGCTGTTTTCTGGGGGACAGTTCATTGAAGTCTCGGTCAGGACGGCTGACAGTGGTGGTGAGACAAGACAGTAACTACAACAACTCAATACTAGATGGAGACAAACACATGTTGAGTAAAAGTTTTTAGCCTGGGACTGATGCTGACGAAGAGTCAGACAGGATGACAGACACTTTTCCCACGAATATCTGCAGACTTTCTCTCCTCACATAAGTTGCCAAAGACACAACCAGTTACCACAGGACTGTTGCTTGGCCCTGTAACTTCGCTTTGTGTAACTTTGATTTGATGAGTGAAGGATCTGCTTTGTTGCCAGACTGTGAACATCATGAGATCGACACACCCCTTATCCACGCCTCCAGGTTATCCATTCACACAGACGCTGGCTCGCCTCTACTGTGGCTATGATACTACCCCTGACATGGGCCATCAGAGCCGCAGCGAAACTGCCCCGCCCCCCCCGTGGAAAATCGCCACATAATTGCCGCACTTAAAGGGCAGTGTGAATGGAGCTACTGAGCACACCCGGCACACACCTGCTTCAAAAAACACAGAAAAGGCCCTTCTTCCGACAGAAAATTAGGGAGCGAGATTCTGGTCAACTTTTACAGAGGATCCATAGAAAGCATCCCAACCGGAAACATGACAAACCGGCATGGTTTGTAAACGGCCCGAAACATCACTGGTACCCAACGACAGGGCAACAGCGACACCAGCGAAGTGAGGTGTCTGCACAAAGGATGCTAAAAGACAACCCAATCACCCCAGCCACAGTCTGGTGACCCTGCTGCCATCTATCTGCAGCCATGCAACCAGACAACAGAGTAGCTTCATTCCGAGACTCCTGAACTAAACATCAAGACTCCATGGTGTAAAAAAAGATGTTGCATGACTCAAACTCTATGTCTTTTTTTTTTTTTTTAAACCATCCATAAATTTACCGTATACCTTTCTTTATATCAAGGACTCGGATATACAAAGCTGATACGAACGTTTTTTCCCACTCGGCTGATCGAAGTTGCTATTTACGATATGACGTGAACGCGGCAGAGATGATATAGAGGATTAAAAAAAAACGTAAAAACAAATTTGCGGAAGGTGGAATTCGTTCCCGATTTTACAGCTATTGTGTAGCAGATTTCTAAATCTCTGTTCGAGGTAAGAAACGACATTACTAACTGTATAAGTTAAATGTGTACGTCGTAAAATTCCTCGATTGTCTGGTCGCGACTGACGACGTCACGTACGTGCTCTACATCTGCGTCGTGACGTCGTTTGTTCCTCCTTTCCTCTGCTACCGGCGAGGTGAGGATAGGCGAGAGAAATACTGCTCGGGTCTTATCTAATTCCATCCGAGTCAATTAAACACTAGTTGGGCTTAATTTTGCACCATTGTTTGTGGATAATATTGTCTTTCATTACACGTGCTGTATTTTGGGTTTGTTAGGAAATTCGTAAGTTGTTTGGCCACTGATTGCTATTAGTGAGGCCCGAGGTCGCGACTGTGTTCGTGCTAAAGGCCGCAATGGGTTGAGCTTATTGAATTGAATTATTCCAGTATATTGGCATAAATAATCAAGTCCATCTATATGTTGGATAATTTTATCCATAAATTGTAAAACATTGGTCACTTCACCTCACTGTGGCATGTCGGTCTCCATTTGCATTTGCACCCATGCTAGCTGTGGCAGTTTACGATAGCAGTGACCGGTTGCCCATGCTAGGCACTAAATTACATATTAATCATTACTTATTACTAAATCTACCCTTGTTAGAAACATGTTTTAAGACGAATATTAAATGTTGCGCTGAAGCTTTGCGATGATGTTCGATCAGCGCAGAATAAGTCTGTATGCCATCATAGCTAGCGATGAAAAATAAATGTCACACAATCACAGGATGCTTCAGAGCATTAATTCAAACTTTGTTTCTGTCTCTTCAGAATGAAGACCATTCTCAGCAGTCAGACTGTCGATATCCCCGACAATGGTAAGAAACTGGTGATTATTACAGATTATCCTGAACCATCTGTTCTACCTACCTACATCTGCATGTACCTACATCTGCTGAGTGTGGCTTCTTACCCCAGACGTGTTTTTGTCTCTTCTTCTTGCTGTGTGGTGGTTCAGTCGAGGTGAGGTTGAAGGGCCGGACAGTGATTGTCAAGGGGCCCCGTGGCAAACTCGTCAGGGAGTTCAACCACATCAACCTGGAACTCAGTCTTCTGGGCAAGAAACAGAAGAAGGTAAGGCGCAAGGCTTGAAATGCTGTGCAAAACAAGCTAATGTATGGATATGTGTTCCGAGTTTTTCATGTTATGCGTACATCCAAAAAAGACAAGAACTCCATCTTTGCTTACTATCGAGTCATGACAGAATTTTGTAAGTTGAAAGTTGTTACGAATTGAAGTGTTGTTGAAGTATGAAAACATTTCTCGACCGATACCTGGTTCGTGTGAGGGGTCCGTCATCCACTGTGCCAAAATCTGTAATATGAAGTTTGAACAGCCCTAAAAGTAAACAACCAGCTGGTTTAACAGTGGTGTTACAGCACTTGAAAGGCGTTCTATTGGAAGGATACATGTTTTGAATTGGGATCTGTCTTTTTTGAGCTGTTTGGAGTTTTTAAGATGGATATCCTTAAGAGTGAATTTGAAACGTTCCGACTCAGAGCTGAATGTAGGCTGCTGAGGATAAAAACAATCCTGGACTCTTTAATTTATGAGATTGTCAGCTTCTCTACTTGTTGAGGTGATGCAAAATTAAAGGCCCACACACCGCCTAGACGCAAACCTATGGCCAACTGCCTTTATCCGACCACTCCGTTGCCTCTTGTCTGACCCGTTATGCAGAAAACTTGCATTGAACATACCGCTTTGATGTGCTGCCGATTCACTAGCACACCGCCAATCAGAATGGTCATACAGCTAGCACACAACCAGAGAATCCAACGGCTCAGACAGCCAGCAGCCAACCTTCTCAGACTTCGTATGTTGAATCAGAGCAGTTGCTGTCCACGTGGTTCCAAAAGCAAATGACTTGGCAATTGGCCGATACATTAATCAGTTGCCTCAGGTTTTGTGCACTGTGATTAAAATGATGTTAACCATTCTGCTGTCCTCCTCAGCTTCGTGTGGATAAATGGTGGGGTAACAGGAAGGAGCTGGCCACAGTCCGCACCATCTGCAGCCACGTTCAGAACATGATCAAGGGAGTCACTTTGGTAAGACTCCAGTTCACCTCACTGGAAATGGCTACCTTTTAGCAGCTGTCTGATACAATAAGCTCTATGACTGCGTAGGATTTTGTTGTCATGATTTCTGTTGTGTGGCTGTAAAGCCGTACAGCAAGTTATTGTTTGGAGAACAATTCATTCTATGTGTGGCTCATTGCCTCTCTCGCCTCTTGTCTGACTGCAGGGTTTCCGCTACAAAATGCGATCTGTGTATGCCCATTTCCCCATCAACGTCGTCATTCAGGAGAATGGAACTATGGTGGAGATCAGGAACTTTCTGGGGGAGAAGTACATCCGCCGTGTCCGAATGAGGAGTGGTGAGTGTTAAGTTTGTTTGTTTGTTTTTTTTTCTTCTTTTTCAGCACCTGTCCAAACCTGAAATGGCCTTGCTGCTATTGAGAGTTGTGCGGGACAGCTCACTTTTCTTCTATTCATGTCAGTCCACTTTCAGTTTAAATCCACTTTGATTTCATCATCAATAGCAATTAAACATTCTTACATGAAGGGCTGTACATGAGAACTAGACATCCTTAATTTGGTTAGCAAATAAGAACAAGTAACATTTACCTGATGGATGCATATGCAACGCGACTGGGAGTAGGAATGCTTCAAAGTGCTTTGTGAACAGCTAAGGACCCATTGAGGACCCAGCTGCAGTGTAGGCTGCCTAGTCTATGCCTGACTTAAAAAAAAAAATAAAAATAAAAAATTCTGTCCTCCAGGTGTGAACTGTGCCGTCTCTGCTGCCCAGAAGGATGAGCTGGTGCTGGAGGGTAACGACATTGAGCTGGTGTCAAACTCGGGTACGCTGTGCACCTTTTTCTCTATAGCTATTCTACATGACTGTCCTTTTTCTCCACATTAGAGAGGAAGCATTCATAACACAGCGCCACTTTAAGTAAAAATGCTTTTTAATTCTATCAAACGAAAAGGTAAACAGACAACAGGAAAGCTGTTGGTGACGTGATTGGCAGAGGGCTGCTCCCTGTAGACATTTCTGCAGCACTTTGTTGTCCACAGTCTGTGCTGCTAGGTTTTCATCAGTCCCATGTTGTTGTAGTTAATCCTCAAACCCTGTGTTCATGTCCTCCTCCTGTATTATGGAAAGAACAGAATATTCCCCCTAACTGTCGACATGGGTTTGACACTCCTCTGCTACTATGACAGGACAGTATCACGCTTCCTGTCATATACTGTAAAGTAATACCACTCAATGTTGCATTTAGTGGTGATTTGAGTTTTGTCTCTATCAGATGTTGTGACTCACATCACAGTGATTAGAGATAAATGGCGTCAGTGGTTCCCAAACTTTATAGGCTTGTTATAGTTTAAATTTAAGCAAAATCCACTTGTAGCCTCCCTGTCAACAGCTACATGTATTCTGTGAGCACTTCTCGCACCAAGTGATGTAGTGAATTCTGGATAGACAATGGTGAAGGGTACAGGTCAGCCATAAATGAACACAAATTCACTTTTCTGTTTATCAAAAAATGTTCAACAAAATGTTTTGTCATCTCCCGCACCCCACTGACTCTTACCTATAATGTCAGGATTGATATCACGTACCTTTTATTCTCCAATGTAATGTACAACAAAACCCATTTTAGTTTTTACTGACAAATCTGTAGGTTTTGATGTCAACCCAACTCCCCTTGTTTCCATTGGTACTAAGTAGGACAGTGACATCTGTCTTTGTTTTGGCTCTGTACTTCAGCACATTGGATGAAGAATTAAATAATTAAGACTGCTTCCTTTCAGTTTAAGTGCCAGCAGAACATTTCTTTTCTAGCATCACTACAAAAGAAATGGCTTGTTTGTATCTCGCAGACTTTGACAGAGAATTTTGCAAATATTTACCATATTTTGTTTTTGCCCAATACAGTTTGGCTGCCTCAAAGATGTGGGGTTGTGTATTAAAATAAAGCCTTATTTATATGAAACTAAATCCATTTCAAATGTGAGCTAGAGCCAAAACTACAAACCTGTCACTATCTTTGTACATCTAACTGCAGTACATCTATAGCACTCTCCTCTCCTGTGTCTTTCCTTCAACCTCCTCTGTAATGATTGTGGTGATGTGACGTGTTGCTCATTTTCCCAACCTCTCTCTGTTCCAGCTGCTCTGATCCAACAGGCCACCACAGTCAAAAATAAGGATATCAGAAAGTTCTTGGACGGTATTTACGTGTCTGAGAAGGGAACAGTAGTGGAGGCTGAACAGTAAAAGTTGCACCTGCACTCGTATAGAGGTTAGACAATGCCGTCTCTGCCGTCCTCATGGCCTATTTGGTTGCATGTTCTTGCTGCTTTGCATGTTTTGCCTGTGATACAAAGGCATTTGTCTTTTTGTCATTGCTCCAGTGTTATCTGCAATTTTTGTTCTGCACAACCTTGTGCGACCAGATATATATTAACATGTGTTGGAGCTTAGCAATATGTTAATGATGATTTAATTGTCAAGGAGGAGAAATTGTTTATAAAAAGCCAGTTATAATTTTCTGAAGTCTAAACTGCTCTTTTGAGCTTACTCATGATTCATAACTGAGAATTTGTTTGCATAAAAAGGAAAAGCATCTAAACTAAATGTATGAAGCTAGAACCAGTTTCACTTTAATCAGGGTTAAATGTAAAGATATTAAGTTTATCATGAACAAAATGAAAAGTTCCATTAATGATTTAGTGTAATCTAGTTTCTGTTGCAGTTTTTCGATGCTTTAAGATGACTTTGAAAGTCATCTTGTGAAGATGGTTATGAATCTTGTGTGTAATGATCGTGACATAGATGTGACATTCAAAAATTAGTGGAAATGAACTGACAGAATTTTACCTTTACATCAAGTATCAACTTGATGTAAAGGTAAAACTTGTGTTTAATAGCATCAATGTCAAGTTATCAAGCCACAATAATTAAGCTTGTGCTAATGTTTTCCTGTTGCGTGTGATCAGCTCTCAGCCTTCTCACTGTCCTTTTTTTTTTTTCTCTTTTTTCTTTTTTTTTAGCGGCTTTGATCCAACAGGCCACCACAGTCAGAAAGAAGGACATCAGGAAGTTCCTTGATGGCATCTACATCAGCGAGAGGACCACTGTGGTGGAGCAAGATGTTGAATAAATGTTCACCATGTCTTGTTTTGACCAATAAATTCACCATCTTTTCATTTAATCTGTCCTCTGATTCCTTATTTGATTCACGTGGCTGTAGGTCTGAATGAAATAAATTGAGACAACTTTTTGTCCATCTTGCCTGTTCTGCCTTTTGTTCATAACAGCCAAGCACATAGTTAAAGGCCAGGCATCTTAACAGATGGTTGTTGCTTGATAATCTTGAACCTGCACACATTACTAGACATTTTGCAAAGATGTGCATCATGCACTCCATGATATTGACATCATTGAAGAGACCTGTGAGTGTACAGATGGGATCAAAAATGGGGGAGATCTAACATTGTAAACATGGATACAATCAGGAAATCAATCAAAGGAGAGAGATTCCACAGTGAGATGTAGTAGGAAGACTCAAGTCTGGGGCTGTTTTGCCTCCTCAGGACTTGGACACCACAGAAATTGACTTGACCAAGGTGAAGTACCACTCCATTCTTCAGAGACATGCTTCACCCTCCGGTTTGAACTTTGTGGAGAAGGATAATCTTAACACACCAGAACTTTGAAAGAAACAGTTTGAAGATGAAAGAAGACCAAAGAGTCCTCCAGCATCACCTGACTTCAACCCATTGAACATTTATGATGCTATTAAGTGCCACTAAGTAACTTTGGAGAAGAAAGTTAAGCTCAGAATTTTCACAGAATTAACAATATTAATGGGGTAATCAGTCAAAGTCGTAAATATTTATATTTCCCACAGCTGAATAAACAAGCTGATGTCAGAGGAAAATAATATGAGGTGGCAGGGTCCGCCAAATATGAACAAAGTCAGGCACTTTGTGACATCACAAGATGCTTTTGTAACGCTGTCAAATCATGCTGGGATAACACGAGTCACATCTCTTTCTATCTCTACATGAAACGCTCATGTACTCATGGTCTGGTTGATGTCTTTGTTGCTCTTCTTTCTTTCTTGTTTTTTGTATTAATATAAGCAGGTGCACGCAGAGCGGAGTGACGTACAGACGCACGCCGATTTCCCGGGCGTGCGTCATCTCCTGGCGACAGCAGCAATCCTGCTTCGCGCCAAGGAGTTGAACGTTTTCATCACTTCTCTGACATCTTAACTGACTATAAACAGCGAGAAAAGCTCTGCATAATGGTATGTTACGAATTCCAAGCCACATATTCGCTCCGACGACGAGTTGTGTATGTAAACAAAGGGGTTAAATAAAGCGAAAATAATCCTGTTATCGTGTTAAAGCTGCGCGCTGGTGCCCGTCAAGTGGGCAGTGTTAGCTACAGCTAAAGAGGACAAAGTTGTCAAAATACTGTTCAGCGAGAAGCGAAAGATGATCAAATTTTGCTCTGTTATCGTGTAATGGTTGACATTTGAGTGCTGCTTTGTTAATGAAGTTTAGCTAAAATGATGCACATTTTCATTGTTAGAAAGTGAAATGTCCAGACAAGTCCAATAATTTGCAGTAACTTTATAGGTATACTAGTGCAGGATTGTACGTATCATACACAATTGACATGCTTGCTGCGATTTTCTAATTAGATTAACATGTCATATATGGTGTGTGTGTGTGTGTGTGTGTGTGTGTGTGTGTGTGTGTGTGTGTGTGTGCAGGACATCAGGCGGTTCTTTCAGCCGACTGTAGCCAAGCCTGCTGTGCAGAAACCAGCCTCAAATGGAAACATCAAAACAGAGGAGAAGACGACGAGAAAGAAGAACCCCCTCTCTTCAGACGAGGAAGTGAAAAAGAAGAAAGAGACCGCCAAGGCATGAGATAGGCTCATCTTCTGCCCTCTTTCGTGTAGTATTTCCTCTGTTTCATCAACTTATTCATCAGATTTTATCGTGGTTTTATGTGCTGCAGGTAAAAAGCTCCAAGTCAGAGGAGAAACGCAAGGATGGTGAGAAAAAACGAAAGAAGCACGCAGTCATAGAATCAGGTTTGTGTCATTTCATGCTACTATGTGATTCCCCCTCACCACGACTCTTAGTTTGTGATTTGCCTCAGTTTGTTTCTCAGAGCTAACAAATCCTCTTCTGTCCATCTGGCTGCTGCAAGATTCTTTTATATATCTATTTTTCAGTCCAAATTAAAACAGGAAATGACACACCTCTTTTCTCCTTTACACAGGTAATTTGTAAGTATTGTAAAATTCAGACAATAGTAAAAGTTTAAAGCGTGATTAATAAAGTGCAAAATGAGCAAGGAGATATATCCTTTCCAGCTTTCTTTAGAATAGGAAATAGAGTTCAAACTTGGAGATAAGTTGGACATCTTTTTTTAATGATTTGATTTAAAAACATTTTTATTCAGATAGTTATATGAGTTTTGAGGAACTCTGTGTCTTTTATGATAGCTGTAAGTATTAAGTAACCTTATGTTTTTATAAAAGGAGAAGAATGAGATGCTTAGCTCCGTTAGAAGCACAAACTGAACTTTTTGATACAAATGACAGCTGGATTTGCTGGTTCTCATCCTGCTTGCCTTTTTTTTTTTCTTGGCACATTTTCTATTTCTGTCCCTCCAGACTCAGAGGATGAGGATGTGAAGAAGTCAAAGAAATCCCCCAAAGCGAAACAGAAGATGAACAAGACAGAGCCCCCTCCCAAAAAAGATCCTGTGCAGTATGTCTCTGAAACAGGTAATGGGACTTTGGTTTATCGTCGTATCACAGATCCATGTTGTGATTGTCCCATTAATCATAATGACTGCAAAAGGAAACATTTATTTTAAATATATCTATGCTCAGGATTTCTCTAATTAGATATTTGCCATGTTTAGTCAATCAGTTCACTTGTACAGCTCATATAAAAAACAAATGTTTTTTTGATATTAAGGATACATTTCAGAAATCTAAATATAAGTGGAACAGGCAAACATGTGGTCATGTTTAAAATATCAGAGACTCAAACTGATTTGTAAAAAGATCGAACATGAGGCATGATGTTCATGTTTAATTGATGGAAAATTTGTGTTGAGAGGATATTTATCATGTGTTTGTAGATTCAGACAGTGACAACTTTCAGACCTTGAAGAAAGCGTCCAAACCCAAGCAGAACGGCACAGCAAAACAGACAAAGTCAGATGCAGCAAGCGGAGGGGCCAAAGAAAGTCTGAAGTCTCCTGTCAGACCAACATCCACCCAGGGGAAAACTGCAGTCAAGTCTCCTGTCACCCCTAAGACGGCCCCGCCTCCTCAGCCCAAACAAACCCCGACCTCAGTGCTCGACTATTTTGGCAGCACAGCCATTCAGCGCTCGGATAAGAAGCTCGTAGCCAGCACCAAACGAAAGGCTGTAAGTACAGAGGGATTTCTTCCCGTTTTCACTCTTCTTGTGAGCTGTTTTTCATCCTTTTTTAAGCAAGTATCAAAAAGGGTTCTTAGAACAAACTGACTTAAACTCATCTTCTCCTCAGCCGACTCAGGACACAGATGATCTGAGTGACGAGCAAATTGCCAGAGCGCTGCAGATGGATGAGGAGATGGAGGTAGGCTGTTTGTTCTTTGTAATAGTGATTATCTTCTCTATATCTGTTGTACGCTGTTAGATAAAACATGCAGTTTCGTACACAGTGTTGGGCCTTTTGAGATTGTAATGGCCATTTTTTATTTCTAGGCAAATCAACGTTTCTATGAAAAAAAAAAAATCTATAAATAAACTAACTTTAAAAGTTTGCCTCTAAAGCTTTGAAATGGTTTTGAATTTCATGAATCTTGATGATTCTCAATCTCAATGATTTACTGAAATTCTGAGTGGTTAATTAATTTTTCCTTGAAACTTGAATGTAAAAATCCAAGGAGCAATACAGAAAATGTGACAAAATGTGTCTCTTTTATAAAAAATGTTTTCATGCTGGTGCTATTTGTAGTTAATAGTTGAGCTTGCCCTCTGCTTTTCTCATGTTTCTTCTTCACTCTGACTTGCCTTAGCTGGAGAAGCAGGTCCATGAGGATGAGGAGTTTGCCAGAACACTGGCCATGCTGGATGAAGAGCCTCAAGCGAAAAAGGTTATTATAAAACAAAATGACAACAAAAAGACACATTCACTTTCAATGTTAGTGAATGTCAAAAGTAATTGTTTATGTGCGGTCCCTATCCAGGCTCGTAAAGGCTCAGATGAAAAACCAGCCCCTGCCGAACTTCCCAAAAAGAGCAGTACAGACTCCGCTGCTACCAGCAAGAGCAGCCTGTCAAAGACCAATCAAAGGGGCGGCGCGCTGGAGGATGTGATTAGTCCGTCTCCTAAGAAGAACCAAGCTCCCGTCAAAACCAGCTCCAAACTGGCCATGATGAAGAAAAGAGATGAAGAGAGAAATGAAGGGCAGAAGAGCAAAACACCACTTTCACCTGCTAAAATTAAAATCTCTCCCAAAAAGGAGCCTGTCACTTCGATCTCAGACATGAAGTTCACACCTAAAACAGGAACCACGCCCACGGCAGTTAAAATTTCTCCCAAGAAACCAGAGGTGAGCAGGTTGGATGCCTCATCTGTCTGCTATAATGTAGATTGGCAATGTCATGTTCAGCTGTATCAATAAAGGTATAGGCCCCAGAAGGAACAGAGAAATAGAAACACAAAGTAGAATCAAGTGAAAAACAAATTTAAGAACACAGCGAATGTTCTCCTCCCTGTCTCTAAATCAGAGCACAAGTACGAGTCCTGATGACGCAGAGAAGAAGAAGTTTAACACTTCTGCTTACAGGAACTACCTCAACAGAGACGGGCCAAGAGCTCTGGGCTCCAAGGAAATTCCACAGGTAACACAGAAAAAACCCCTTTATTTAGCTGACGTCCATCTTATCTTGTTTAATCACTAAGTGTATGGTGTGTCTGTGTGTCTGTCCAGGGTCAAGAGAACTGTCTGGAGGGCTGTGTGTTTGTGGTGACAGGGGTCCTGGAGTCCATGGAGAGGGACGATGTCAAATCCCTCATTGAGCGTTATGGAGGCAAGGTGACTGTTAGTATCAGCAAGAAGACGACCTACCTGGTGCAGGGCAGAGACAGCGGAGTCTCGAAGCTCGAGAAGGTGACTGACCTGCTATCAGCCAGCAACATCTGGTCTTTCAGTTTTCACTCTTATCGAAATAAACACCCCAGTGGACATGGTCATTTTCGTCCCTTTTCTGACATGATTTTATGGCGTGGGTGACTTGATGTTGATGCGTAAATACTCTCCCGTCTGTCTCTGTTAAAGCAGCACTCGAGATTGAAAGAGAGATATTCTCACTCTTACGTGACTTTGTGATGTTGAAATTCATTCTTCCTTTTAAAAGAAAAAGAGACAGGAATAGCTCATAAAATATCTTAATGTAGTGCGTTTGTAAAGTAGTAAACTGAGTCAAATTATAGTACACACATTGATATATGAAACTTCTCTGTAGGTCTAATAACTGCATTCGTCGGACGATGTGTTTTGGAACAATAATGTAAATAAGCAACTTATACTGTATAATGGTATACCCGCATCCAGGTCAACAAAAGTGATCAGATATGATATATGATGAGATATGTAGGATAAGCTTTTAATGTAATGGTGATGACAGGACAATGTATGTACAGGCTCCAAAGAATAATTAAAGAAGTATCAAGCAGCTACACTATATCCTGTAGCCATCCATCAGATACAGTGAGTGTTTTTGTTTGTACAATGGGCTGTGAGCAGGCGGAGAGTTTCGGCACCACGATCCTGGATGAGGATGGTCTGTTGGAGCTGATCAGAACCAAACCGGGAAAAAAGTCCAAATACGAGATTGCTGCAGAGGCTGAGGTCAGCGCTCATATTTTTATTTTTAATCACGCTGTTAAAGAGTCATTTCATCACACTGGTATAATTTTAACCCAGTCTCCATTTTTATTTTTAAGGTCCAACAGGACTCACGAACACTATCCATTTTTTGCAGTCAAATTGATTTTCTAATTGATTTTTATATTTTTTATGTTTAATATGTTCAGAGCAAAGCCTCAAAGACCAGGACACCTCCTAGCAAGACCTCAAAGAGCACCCCCAGAGCCCAGAAGATATCTCCCTCTAAGGGTAATTCCAGGTCTCCTCACACCCCGAGCCCTTCAAAGACCGGCCTGGTTCAAGGCCACGCTGCCAGGACCAAAAATGGTGGCACTCCACCTGGGAGAGGCTCAGGTCACACAGCCCGGAGGGGGCTGGGCCTCTCCTCCTCCTCTTCATCGTCAGCCCCTACAGCTTCATCACCAACACCATCTGGAGAGAGTCTGCTGTGGGTGGACAAGTACCGCCCGCTCTCTTTGAAGACTGTGATTGGCCAGCAGGGAGACCAGAGTTGTGCCAATAAGCTGCTCCGCTGGCTGCAGAACTGGTACAAACATCACAGCGGGGGTGCCTCCAAGCCCGCAGGTATCTGATGGTTTAGCTCTGTTCGTGTTGTGAGGTTATGTGTGTGCACAGTACTTAGGAAATAGAAACTAAATACCGGAGATACTTTTGTTTCAGTTAATTTATTGTTTAAAGATATTTCACTTTGTTCTTTTTCTTGATGTGCAGCTGCAAGGTTCGGTAAGTTTGGAGGAGGTAAAGATGATGGTTCAGGATTCAAAGCTGCTCTGCTCTCCGGACCGCCGGGAGTGGGGAAGACCACCACAGCTGCCCTGGTCTGTGAGGTCAGTCTGAAAACACACACACAGGTTTTGTTTTTTCTGTCTCTTTACGCCGGTCTGGATTGCTACATCCATGACTCCGTTGGAAAAATGGATCTCTGTCTGCTTTTGACTGTGTCTTGTGTGTTGGCCTGCAGGAGTTGGGCTTCAGCTATGTGGAGATGAACGCCAGCTGCACTCGCAGCAAAAACAGCCTGAAGGAAGTCATCGCTGAGTCACTTAACAACACCAGCATCGAGAACTTCTACAAAGGTGATTTCACTTTTGTTTCTCTGTCTGCTATACATTTTAATCTACATCAACCTTCGATGATTGGCTTGTTTCTTGAGAAGCACAGAAAGAGACCAACCTGGTAAATTTTCATCAGCTGACTGTATCACAGATTTTTCAGGATCGGTGTTGTCCGATATGTGCTAATATGGTGAAAGAGCGCTTTACTGTTTCAGTGCACTGATGCCTTTTTGGTGTGTAATATGATTAATTGTTTGATATGTACACTTGAGGAATCATTGAGAAAAGGCTGTATAGAGTTTTAACTGTCGAGCAGCTATAAAATTTAACCTCTAAAGACGTGAAATTCTTTTCTCTTAAAGAATTAATGAAGCATACTGTTCCTCGTGAAGTGAATACTGTGTGTAATATGTGTGTGTTGGTGTGTGTTTCGTAGGCACGTCTCAAACAGTGTCCAGTAAACACGTCCTGATCATGGATGAGATCGATGGCATGGCTGGCAACGAGGACCGTGGAGGGATTCAGGTAAGAAACATATGATAGTGTGGACAGAAGTTAAATTGGTGGTTGATCATACCTCTTAACTTTTACCAAAGCAAAAGAGGAAAGTTAAATAGTCCCAAAAATAGTGAGCAGCATTGATGAGTTTGATGCATATATTTGGACTGTTGTACTTTAAGTGTACTTTAATGAAATATGCAGATTTACCATGAGGACATCATGTTTTCTTGACACTGACCTCTGACCTTTGTCTTCTTGTAGGAGATGATCAGCCTGATCCGAAACACAAAGATTCCCATCATCTGCATGTGTAACGATCGTAACCACATGAAGATCAGATCACTGGCCAACTACTGCTTCGATCTGCGCTTCCAGAGGCCGCGGGTGGAACAAATCAAGGTGCTCACTCACACAGACACACAGATGGTGGACCAATTATAGAGCAGTATGCGGTACATAACAATTCAGAATAACAGCAGCAGCAAACTACTAAATTTAAGTAAACAAATACTCATTCTTCCCTCACTTTTATCCCTTTTCCTGTTCAGGGAGCCATGATGTCCATCGCTTACAAGGAGGGAATCAAGATCCCGCCCCCAGCTCTTAACGAAATCATCCTAGCCTCCAATCAGGACGTCCGACAGGTGAAAAGACAAAATATCTTAAAAGTCGATTCACACTGCTGTCATGTCTTCCGCCTCCTCACACCACGCTTGCTGTTTTGTCTCCAGGTGATCCACAACCTGAGCATGTGGTCGTCCAAAGATAAGCTGATGACATACGACCAGTGCAAGTCTGATGCAGCCAAAGCTCGCAAAGACATGAAGATGGGGCCATTTGACGTTTGTAGGAAGGTGTTCGCCGCAGGGGAGGAGACGGCCAACATGAGCCTCATCGACAAGTCGGACCTGTTCTTCCACGACTACTCGCTAGCACCGCTCTTTGTCCAAGAGAACTATCCACATGTACGGCCAAGGGCTGCCGGGTGAGAGAAGCTTGCTGTTTCCACCTGTTTCCAATCTTTATGCTGAACTAAACTAAGCTAATCACCGCCTTTATTAACAGTCAGACAAGAAAATAGAAGAGCCCTTTTCCAACAATGTCGAACTGAACGTCTCTCTCCTCACAGTAATGATCTGAAGTCTCACCTGGTGTTGCTCAGCAAGACGGCTGACTCCATATCTGACGGAGACCTGGTGGACAGACAGATCCGCTCCAGGCAGAACTGGTCGCTGTTGCCCACCCAGGTATACAATATCTTAATTATTGTGAACACTCTCGTGCTGTATCACAAGCCTATTTACAAGCTCCTGTGCTCATTGTATTGGTCTGTATGTGTGCGCCTGCAGGCGATCTATGCCAGCGTGCTGCCAGGTGAGCTCATGAGAGGCTACATGAGTCACTTCCCCACCTTCCCCAGCTGGCTCGGAAAAAACTCCTCCACCACTAAACACTCTCGCATCGTCCAGGAGTTGGCCTCACACATGGGTTTAAAGTGAGTAGACCTTGATCACTGTCTTTTAACTGTTTACACAAACAAAACATCACACTTGAGTGTTTTAATTGTCTGGTTCCTGCAGGACGATGAGCAGCAGACAGGCGGTGAACCTCGACTACCTGCACTACCTGCGGCAGGCGCTGTTGAACCCACTTCAGAGGCACGGAGCGGAGGGCGCCACCCAAGCTGTGAAGCTGCTAGACGACTATCAGCTCATCAAGGAAGACGTGGACAGCATCATGGAGATCAGCGTCTGGGGCGGACAGCCAGACCCCTACTCCAAACTGGACTCCAAGGTCAGCAGAAGGCGATTGGGGGTGTATTTTGGATTTTTGAGATGGTCTTTTAATGTCATGTATCTGGTTGGTACGGGCTACTTTGATTGGCTGAAGAAACTTGCAGCAACTTTATCTGCTCCTACATGCAGAATTTGAGTAATTCCCAGTATGGCAACTCGCAGTGTATCAAAAATACATTGTGCTCTCCGGCGCCTATTTCTCCTGGTGTGGTGTAGCTTGACGCACATGTCTGACCACCAGCATGCAGCAGATCCTGCTGCTTTACAAAACACAGATTTAGGCCTTTTTGACACCTCTTCTGTCCGTCTCCTCCCAGGTGAAGGCAGCATTCACACGGACCTACAACAAAGATGTGCACCTGACGCCGTACTCCCTTCAAGTAGTGAACAAGGGCCGTCGTGGTGGTGGTGGTGGCGGCGGGGGGGAGTCGGAGTTGGGAGGAGAGGAGGTGGACAACGAAGCGCAACAGTCTGAGGAAGAGGGAGACAGCCTGAAAACTGACGCAATGATCAAAGTAAGAGCCCTCAAATGTGCAAACCATTGCATACTTTATTCTCTTATCTTTCTGTATTTTTAAATGTTGTCTGTCGTGTTTTTCTGTGCAGCAAAAGAAGGCCAAAGCCACGAAGGAGACAAAGAAAGAGAAGAAGGAAGATTCTGGGAAGGGCAAAGGAAAGGGCAAAGGCAAGGGAAAGAAATGACCGATGACCACAGGAGGAGAACAAACTGCCGCCTTTTGCCTCCACAGACTCTAATGTCTTTCTCTGCACTTGCAACGATCCTTTAATGAGCATCAGGAGGCCGTTAAACCGGTCTTCACCTCTGCAGGTAATTCATCTGTCTCGCATCCAAACAGGTTAACGCCTACCACACTAGGAAATGCCATTCCTCTTTTTAAACTTCCTGTCATGTTTCTGTCAGAACCCCGTACCGAACAAATGATGCATATTATCTGCTCTTTCCATCATCATGTCTGTACACCTCTGTATTAACATGTGTCTCAACAGGAGTGTAGTGCATCTCCTCTGCAGTCTGTTTGTGATTCAAGTGTTGAGGCTGTAAATAATGTGACGTAAAATACTGTTACTTTTGCTACGACCACGGTAGAGAAATGCTTTAGCACCACAGTTAGCGCTGACGTCCCTGTAAATTGCAATTTTGTAAAAATGTCATGAGGATTAATAGAGAACTATGTTGCTCATGAGTGTCTGTCTTTTTTTTTTTATTACATAAATAAAGAGATGTGCTATCCATGTTCCAGAAAGCTGATCGGTTTAACACCGGCAGAAAATGGTTTCAGAGTTATTTAAAAAAAAGAAAAAGAAAATGGATTTACAAAAAGGGATATTTAGATTGCACTTCTGAATATAGATCCTGTAGATAATCTGTCTACTTATCAATCAAGTCAGATCAAATCCAGTCACACAAGTCAGTCATTCAGTGTGAGGATGTCTATTATTGCTGATACCAGACAAACATCACTAAAGAGATTGAAAAATAAAATGAGAACTGCAACTAATAAGTATTATTTTGTAGAATAATCATTTGATCTATGACATGAAAACATAGTCTGAAAATGGCTGTCACAGCTTCAGTTTTCAAAAGTCTTCAGCAGACTGAGTTGTGGTGAAATGATTTATAAAAAAATCTTATTTTATTTGTCAGACTACAGTACAGTAGAGAGCAAAACAAATCAGGAAAGGTTCTTGATCTTTTTTGTGCCTCCTAAAAAATTGAAAAAGAAACAAATAAATGATATTTTTTTTTAAAAATTGCAGAGAGAGAATGAACAGCTGAAAATGCAAATCCTGTTTTACACAGATCAAAATTTAATAGTACAGAAATATCTGTTGTTTACAAAACACATTAAAAAGAAGAATCAATATAAATACAACATTTCACAAATATAATCTTTCTGTTTTATTTATTCTATTTTGTTTGTTGACAGCTTTAAAATGAAAATCTGTCATTGGACTGCCATGACATTTATATACATGTGATCTTCTTCATTGATCAAGTTCATCAGCCTGCAGGTACGGAGAACAATCAGAGATCTTCTTCACCTGTTCGACACTCAGCGTCTCAGAGCACATGGGACACACTTTCTCTGTCTCCAACAACCTGGACACAAAAACAGTTCAGTGTAGATTTGTGATTGACAGCCAGGAGACAACTAGCTTAGCATGGTCAGATCTGATAAGTTGATTTAGTTTTAAACTCCACAGCTCCAAACTCTAACCTCAGCTTGTCACTTACTCATCAGACTTTGTAGTACTTTTATCACATACTGAGTAGTGCTTTCTAAGACTTTTGAATGCAGTTTGAGGAGTAAAACCAGTGGAGTTGCCCTATAAGTAAGGGTCATTCAAAAGCAATTTTTCAAGGTGGAGACAAACATTCACTTACAGATTGAACTGTGAGTACAGAGCTGGAAATTCACAATGAGGACACACAGACCAGTCTTCTTTCAGCATGTGACGACCCTGACAACGAGATCATCTGGTTAAAAATTAAAAGTTCAGAAGCAGCTAACTTGTACAGAAATAAATATTTTTTTGCCTGAATAAGTCGTTGATTTTCTGTTTGTACCGTGGCGATGCAGTATGGCAGGTTGTTCTTGCAGGAAATGCACAACAGTTCGTTCTGTGGCAGCTGAAAGCCACAGAAGGGACAAGGAGTAGTCTCCTCCTCCAGCTCCGATGTGTCTGGACGTCTGTGGGCCGAGGAGTCAGATGGTTGAGAGCAGGGGGTCAAAGAGAGGACCAGTTGGGCGAAAGTCGGAATGAAGTACAGATTGTGTGAAGTGGGATGGAGGTCAGGGAAGAGCAGAAGAGGGAGACAAAGAAAACAGGAGGTGTGGACTCACCGAACCATCGCCTCGATCTTCTTCCTGTACTTTGGGTCGATCTCGTTTCGGTACTCTGGTCTCATCAGCATGGCAGCGAAGCTGAACGACGAGTTCTTCAGTCCGGCTCGGTGACACTCGATGACCGCTGACGTCAGGATGGGGACAACGTCTACACACACATGAACACCTTTTAGATTTCTGCTGGACAGTTTTTAAACTTCATTCGTTTTAAATTAATTTCATGTTGAACGGTGGATTCTCTGTGTGGACTTACGTGCAGGAAACTTGCTGATGTTGTTGCTGACACGAATGAGCATGCGAGCCCCCTTCAGGTGGTCTCCCCTCTTCACATGGATCTACATAACAGTAACACATCATTCCATTTATTAAGTCAGACATGCTGTAATTTTAACATTGAGAGGCTTCATCACAGACAGCAAATTGACATGCCCATCACTCTTTATTAACCATGTACCAAAAGATGCAACCTGCAGTTGTGGTGACATTTGTTTTTGTGTTTGTTTGTTGTTTTTTTTTATTCTGGACAGTATAGCGCAATCGAGCGTGACCAGTAAATAACTGCAGCTGTGTTTGATAGATTTCTCCTGCGCTCACCTTGACCAGTAGGTAGGAGTGGAGGATCATCAGGTTGGTGGCCATCTCAGCAGGGATTTTAATCTTCTGCGCCTGCAGCTCCGTGTACATGCTGAACAGCACGTCATGGGCATTACGGTAGTTCCCTGCAGGAGCAACATGCAAAAACAAACTCAATCAAATTACAGAAATATAGAGACGCTCGTATTATGTTAATGTTTATTCACAAATGTGTTTGTACCTGCGCACTGCTCTTCTCTTGCGATGATGATGGCAGTGCGAGCAGCCTCCCTGTACTGCTGCAGCGCCATGTACAGACGGAACAGGTACTTGGCGTCCTGAGGAGAAGACAGAAAGGTCAACCAGCCATCACTTTTGTCTGTCACTCACGGTCGGATTTACATACATGAATTCACACAATGTAACAGCTGCCGAATTCATTTCACCCACATTCTGTTGTTAAAGCTACAGACACAATCACTGACTGTGGTTTCCTAACACATGTCGATGTAGTCTGTAAAGTGAGAGTGTGAACTGCAGCTTAAGGGAAAAAAATGAATGGGAGATAAAGTGATGAGAAAGACAAAATTGTATTTAAAAAATGTAACAGTGGATTTATTACAACACAATGATATTGCTGGGAAAGTCACATCCACTGAGACTGAAAAGAAAGAAGGCTTCAGTGTGTCAGTGTCAGTATTGATTACCTTGGGCATGCCGTCACTCTCTCCCATCAGGTAATCTATCAGCTGATTGGTCAGAGAACTGTCCTTGGCCTGACCCACCTGAAATACAGACACATATTTAGAAAGCACTTGGTCGTTTAGAACATGGACTGAGGTATATAATTGAACACTCTCACCGTCTCTATGGCCATCTCGACAGCCGCGTTGTCCTCCGTGTTGGGACACTGCAGGAAGTGCTTCAGAGCCTGAGAGACGAAAGAGTGAGTCGATGTCGAAGTCAAAAACTGTTTTTAACATTTTAAGAAAAGAGTTAAAAGAATGATTCAGCAAGGGAGAGCTCTTACTCTGCTGTACTGCCCACACTTCTGAAAGAACTTGCCGGCCTGCTGGTGTTTCTTTTCTCCCTCAAAGTAGAGAGCGATGCTCTGGTAGTCCTCCTGCGTCGCCTCAGGACCTGATGAACACACACCGCAGCAGTCAGGAAATGAATATTCAACTTACAGACACCTTTCACTCGCTAGAAAATCATAATCAAATACTGCAGCAGGGAGTAAAGGTCGACCTGTTCAGGATGTTTGTTTCAAACTGTGATAATGTCCTCATGTTTTTAAACACATTAACAGGAAGACTGACCGATGATGTCTGCGTAGACCTCCATCTGTCCGTGCTGCTGCGCCAGTTGGAACGCTTCATCGTTGCACTGAGACAGCACCAGGAAGTGGATGGCTGAGCCGTAGTCGTTCAACAACAAGAAGAACCTGAGACAAAATTAAAAAGAAATAACTTAATAGATTCGAATGGAAATTGTTGTGCCAGTGCAATAGAAAAGTCAGTAACAACCAGTAACAACCAGTGGGCTCTCTGAGTCAGGAACACACACTGAGCCCAGTTCAAGACAATAACAATATTAAATACTAGTGAATTTGCCCACATTCCATGGAGTATTTACATCTTTTCTTTGTTTTATGAGCAATGTTGTAGACATCATGTAAACAGCATATAGTACACATTTTGGCACATTTTATAGCCTAAACATCACAAAAAATTTGCTTCAGATTAATCTGTAAAGTTGCTTGACACTAAAACATGAAAAAGAAAAGTAATAACGTAGCAGGATTGCAGAAATGTTTTTTCTGTAATTTTTTTAAATAAACACTGTCACCACTGAGAATGGTTAAAAAATAGTCAAATTAGTCACAGCGGGACAGAAAATCATTAATAAAAACATAATAAATTCAACATAACTGAATCATTAAAAGTCTCAAGTTCATAAAATTTAACCAATAATTTTAGAAGTTCAATGTTAATGATGGTTATATTTTAGACTCTTGATACAAATGCCCTGTTAGAAAAATACAAGACCATTTGTTTGTGGTTGTTTGTGTACACCTGTGCTCTTGTTTAGCCTACCTGGCAACCATCTTTGCTCCCTCGATGCTCTGCGTCTCCCTTACGATACGCACAGCGTCCTCTGGGTTGTTCAGGTGGTCCAGCAGCACACGGATCACGTTGTCCCAGTCTTTGGCGCTCTCGTAGGCTTGTGCAGCTTCCTTATACCTGGTGACCACACAGTACACCTTAACATCAGAACCCCCTTTTGAGTTCACCATCTTAAACGCTTCAGATGTTCACAGTGAGAACCTACTTGCCGTCCGCCTCCTTGGCCTTAGCGTACTGCAGGTGGATCTTAGGAGAGGAGACGTGTGGGAGCAGCTCTCCCACCTTCGCCCTGCGAAAGGAATGACAGTAAAGTAGAACTTGAAGCGGAGGAGAGGAACTAGCAGGAGTGAGTGTTGGCGTGTGTTGATGTTTGTCTCACCAGTTCTTGCACCGAATGTAGACTGATGCAGCTTTGTCATAATACTGGCCTTTTTCATAGAGCTGAGCAGCTTCAGAGAATTGCTGCAAGGGAGAAAATAAAACCACAGAAGAAGAAATGAACAAAAGGACATAATTAATGCTACAGTGCTCTAGATACATGAAGACATCAGATGCAACCACCAACTGATTATTCATGAGATATCGCTGTCTTCTACCTTCATGCTCTCCAGTATGGCTCCACATTCCTTCTTCAGGACTCTGTTTGGGTGCTGAATCGCCTGAGCGGCTCCCCTCCTGATGTCGCCCATCCTGATGGACATCCTGGCTACACCCGCCTGACACGCCTCGTCGTGCTCCTGAAACGGCACAGCGAGGCGGAGGTGGAGGAAGGTGGGGACAGCGAGAGGAGGAGACGTCAGAATGGAACCTTAAATGTTTCTACAAAACTAAATATCTCTGTCTGCTCAGTTTTCTAACAGAGCAGAGAGGACAACCAACTGTGGACAGGAGACTGTGGTATTTTGTCACAAACATGATTCTCTCCACCAAAAACGAGCATGCATGATGCATGAGTTTTATTAAGTCTTATAAATCCACTTTAATGTCTCATGAATGTGCTTATAATGCATTACAGACATGATGTTGATAGAAAGTGTTACCAAAACTGTAATTGTCAGTCAAAGATGCCATCTTGTTATGTTGTCATCACTACAGAGAGTTAGGATCAAATATATTGCACTCACTTTGTCATTGTGGGTCATGCCTTTTTCGTAGTGTGCCAGAGCATTCACATAGTCTCCACTACAGAGAGAGAGAGGGAAGTTTAGATGCAGTGTAGGTCAGGATTATGGCCTGCTGAATGGTGTGCGCGTTTGTTTGTGTGCGTGCACTTACATAAACTCCAGATGGACGGCGTATTCTTTAGAGATGAAGGAAATTTGGTCTTCTGCTAACCTCTTTGCTAACATAAGAGCGCTGTCCCAGTGCAACAGGTCTCTCCTCATCTAAAACACACACACACACACACACACACACATCCACACACTTAATGACGTCTAATGCAGAATGGTACAGAATTAATTGATGACATTTGATAAAAGACACAAGCGGTCAGCCTTGGTCTCTTACACGCAGAAACAGATGCATCCACAGATTGTTTACTCTTAAACTGAGAGTACGTTTTTACCTCCAGGGCAGCAATTGGGTAGCTCGAGGACAGATACAGGTCCTGAGCCAGGTTGTAGTCACCTAGAAACATGGCCAAAAGTCCTGCCCGTAAATTCATGTCCTCTGTACCCTGGACAGAGAGGGAGAGAGGGAGGGTGAGTGCATCAGAACTGTCAGCACAGACTGAGACAGAGTCTCTCTGAACTGTGGTCTGTGTGTGTTTTGTACCTGGATGCCCTGCAGTGACAGGACCATGGCCACGTTGCCACTCATTCGGTAGACCTGGATAGCCAGCTCCACCTCCATGTGGACCAGACAGGCCTTGCCAAGCTCTGCCCAGTCTGAGTTACTACCTGCAAACTTACACAATTCCAAGGCTTCATGGAACCTGGACAGAAATAATAAACACATATATATGAATATTTTCACCTCTACAACACTCAAACTTCTTTCTCCAAGTATATGAATGATTTTTTTTTTTTTTTAAACATTTTTAGCACCCCTAACCTCTTGAGCTTGAGCGCCTGGCCGAGCTGTTTGCTGAGCTCCTGCGGTGAATCACTCGACGTTTTGGTGGAGTGCTTGAGGAAGGAGTGTGTGCTCAGAGTCACTTCACTGGTCTTGCCGCTCGCTGTCTGACAAGTAAGCTCCCCATTGTGCAAGAGCAATGGCTTCTGGGAGAAGAGGAGCGGGGTGCTCCCCACCAGCACCACCCGTGGGCCTGGGCAGGCAAATATAAAAGTTTAAATCAACGCTCGCCAACACTGATACCACGGGATTATGGTAGCATGACTATTTTAAGGGTACTAGAAAACCTGATTTTTGTGTTATGTTTGCATTTTTCCATCCCCCTACCATATATGGTGGTTTTATGTAGAGCATAGGTATAAACTTTGTCATCGTCATAAGCTACAAACACTCCTCTGTCAGCGTGCCAGTTGTCCCACAGCACTCCTGTGATAGTCGGAGAGAAGTTGGGCAGCTCAGAGCAGGAGTCTGTGGCCTAGATCGGACAAACACACACACAAAAATAGTGTAATTCCCATCTTCTTGTCTGTCTTCAATCAGTGTGTGTGTGTGTGCTGTATGTTTAGCTGTATGCATGCATAGTTCTGCCATGTGGCCGTGTGTACTGACGCTTGCAGTGGAGAGCAGGAAGCCGCCGTTCTTGTCGTCGATGAAGACGAGTCGTGTGCCATTTAGGTCCGGGAACACCTTCCTCACACCGACTGGATGGCTGTAGCTGCTTACAGCTGCCCAGTCCTCCACCAACACACACGACACATTGCCTGACTAAGAAACAGACAGAGAGAGAGAGAGAGGGGATAATGCTCATCTGGAAAAGAGAGGCAGGGAGAGAGGGAGCTGGGAAGGGAAGATAATGAAAAGAGATGACAACTGGGTGTGGGGAAAGCGTGAGAGAGACTGCTGAAGGGAATGTACCAGTGATCGAGAGAAAGACATTGAGCACACAAAATCAATAAATCAACCAAAATACATGAATAAAACCTTGAAGTCACAAGTTTTGTGTGGCAACTTTCATATTCTAAGTACCATGTATGTCTTTTTAACAGCTAAGAATTAGCCCTGATCTGTGGTGATGAAATAACAATATACAGTTCTGTACAGAACAAATATCAGTTACTCTATTGTTAACTAGCTTCCAGAGAAACTTATACATTCAACAATCTACAGAGAAAACGGGACTCCAAAAAAAAGACTTGGTTGTGGTCTGACTGAAGCGAGGGTGGACTGAGCCTTACGTCTGTGCCGTAGTAGAGGAAGTCAGCGGTGAGGGCGTGGCAAAGGATCCGACCTTTTCTGTCATCATCTGGAAACAACTTCATCTGTTTCTTCTCCTCCTGGTCTCTACCTTCAATCTAAATTTACACACACACAGATACACAAACAAAAACTAAATCCTCATTCATTGCTCAATAAAAAACAGAAACAAACCCATGTAGATGACTCACCATGTGCAGCTGCACTTTTCCCTCAAACAGCGCTGCTGCGTAGTCTGCATTAAGGCACATGCTGGCTATCGTCCCCAGATACTCAATGTCCTTCAGCTTGTTAAAGCCTGAGTGACAAACAAAGCAGTTTAGTGATACTTATTCATCCAATCATACAAGGTTCAACAAATACCAACACACCACATAACCTGGCTGACACATCACACACACACACACACCCACCAGGCTCATGGTCTACAAGGGCGTAGAACCAGGCTCTGTTGTTCATTCCCACGGCCACATGGTACGGTCCCATCGCAATGAACGTAGGCTCGACTTCCACTTCTATGGCAACAGGACTCTCCTGAGAAACATACAGCACCAAAGATGGATAGAAAGGTCTTTTTTAATCTAGTGTTAATATATTGTAATGTAAAATCATCTAAAATGAGCACAGGTTTATGATTTAATATTTTGTGTGTGTGTCCTCACCCCCTCCACCTGGTTGGAAACAGTGACCTCCAGCAGGGAGGTGAGGTAAGCCAGCCGGGTACCGAAGCTGTCACCCAGGATAGGCAGCTTAGTCAGGAAGACGTGCAGCGTCCCTTTCTGTGTGGAAACCGCCAACAGCTGGCCGTCGTCTGTCCAGCACAGCTGGTCCAGACCTGCGGCAGGAGAGTAAGAGGCAGATGAAGGAGAATTGGTCATTGTGCATTAAACGTGACCCTCTGACAGCATGGACAGAAAAGAGGCCTGTCTCACCTTTGGTCTCATCATCCAGCCGAACTACATTGCTGATGTCTTTGAGCTCAGACAGCTCGTGGATCTTAATGCTGCAAGAAGTAACACAGGGATTACTGTTTTTCACTTTCACAAAAAAGTAAGCGCTTTGCTTCTTTTTCAAGCCTGTGTGTACCTGTTGTCCCCGCAGGAGGCAGCCTTGTTTACTGCTGGGGAGATGGCCACACTGTTGAGACTATCTTTGTGGTTGTGAGCCTGATAGAGCTCCTGCCCAATCTCCCTGATGTGGGTGGAAATAACCACAAAGTACCCATGGGAGAAGCCAATCAGAATATACCCGTCACCATACCTGGAAGGGACACGCAGAGGAAGAGTGTTAATCTCAGTAGAAATATCTCAGGGTCATATTTCCGTAACAGTGTTTGGTCAGTGTGTGATGATGTTCAGTACCAGCGGTAGGACACAATGTGTCCGTAGTGACGCTGGAAGGTCAATTCTATCCGGTTTTCAGGGTCCAACACATTAAAAAGCATCAGGATCTTCTTGTCAACAGACAGACTCACCTAAAGGGTCAATATAAGCAGGGAACAATGATTGCATAGAAGCAAACTTTAAATATGTAATGGTGAACAGATTTGCACACAGAAAGTACACAGCCAAGGGTGAATATGAATGAAGTAAACGGGTTAAACTACAACGACGTCAAGACACACAATGTGAACATGTTGTAAAAAATGTGCCAAAAACGATTTAGTGTGAATATAAGAACAATTTGGAGAAATCATGTTAGAAGAAAGTTAGTAAAAAAAGACACACTTACAGTGTTCTCCCCTTGAGCGGACCTTTCATCCGTCTTCATGGCAGAAAAGCAAATCTCAGCAGGTTCACCGCGGAGCGTTGTCTGGCAAAACAAGAGAAAGGCTGTCATGACACCTGTTCCCTGTCAAAGTTCTCAGCTTATATCTGTTTAACTTGCACATCTTTATCAGATACAGACAGATACCACACTTTTGTTTGCTTGTAATGTGAGAGACCAGGAAGACAATCAAACATTTGTGGCTGTTGAACTTATTTCACTTCCTACTGTTTTAAATGAATAGTTACATGGCCAAGGCAATACATTAAATATCTGTTTATTTTAATGCAGGTCAATGTGTTATATGAAAACTTTGAAAGTATCAAAACATTTAATCTACAGTGAAATGCACACAGTGTCTTTAAATACATTTAAACTATACAGTCACTGCTCCCAGAAATACCTCAAGCACGACCATGGTTGCAAAAAAACAGTCAGAACTGATGCAGACAATTTGAGCAGTGCATGCTCAGGCCTGTGAGACCTGACCAATCAGAGCAGATGCCATCTGGTCAGGGGCCTTATAGAGACATATTTTTTTCTTTGCGTAAAAGTATTTAGTAGATACCTGAAAATGAACGTAATATGGGACCTTTAATAAGGTCAGTATTATTTGTGCTGCCTGTGTGTTTATGCCCCCAATGAGTATGTCTGACTACCTGTCTGACGGTGTCTCCCTCATGATTGCTGATGCTAAGAGTGTTATCTTCACTTCCCAGAGCCAGTAGATTCTGATTACTCCAGCACCCACAGGTGATCTTCTTTGTATGTTTGCCTAGCATTTGTGGAGAGAGAGGGAGAGGCAGTCAGTAAAACAAAAGTGAGTGTAGACACAACAACACAAAAGCAAGTGCAGTGTTTTACCCAGTACAGGGATCTTGCGTGAGGTCTGCTGATTGTAAATCAAAAGGTTCCCCTTGAATGTCCCCACTGCCAACAGTGGGCCCGTCCTCGACCACAAGATGAAGGACATATGATCTCTGTTGAAACAAACAACAGCAAGAAACAAGTATTACAAATGATAAACAATTATTTCACAGCAACTGAACTCTTTGGAAAACATGTACCATGCTTGTCGTACCTCATGCCACTCTCAATCTGGGACGTTTTATTGACACTGGCATCCCAGAGGTAGATGGAACTAGATTTTGCAGCTATCACTGCCAAAATATCCCCATCTTTATCCCAGTCCATTCCCACACAGTGCCTGAGGGGAGCAGGAGAATGAAGAAAAAATGTAAAGGACTTAGCAGACTTATTTAACAGTGAGTGAGCTCAAGATAAGAACTGAGTCAACAATTTGGTCTTCAAATTACCCAGGCAGGTTAAGCTCAGTCCACTTGTGTCCATGTCGATCAAATACTTTCACTGAGTTGTCCTGTCTGTATGATTAGAGATGTCATCAACAATTTAAGTAATGTACTGATATAAATCTTGCATAAATGGAAGCATATTACCACACAGTTTTCTTCAGACTACGCTTTCTACTGCAACAGTTTACTCACCCTGCAACAGCGATGTAATTACCAAGGCTTTTCTGCCACTTATACAGTAGGCTAGAACCTGCCCATGCTTTGTCATCGAGGACGAAAACGCTCTGTGGACACAAAGATTGCATTTGTTTTATTTTTTGTTAAAAGACACACAAATATGTAAAATTTTCATGGCATCCAGAGTGGAATGACAATAACATAGGCGCCAACTCAAAAATAATAGTTGCAACTCATTTCAACCAGACAAACTGCTTGATGTCAGCCATGTCTGGACACTGGACTTTGCTGCTGCCAGCAAAAATAAATCAGTTTAACAAATTGTACATTGCTCTTATGCAGCAATCAGGTAACTGCAGAGAAACTAATAACTAAAGTTATTAAATAAATGCAGTGGAGTAGTAAGTACAATATTTGTCTCCAAAATGTAGTGAAGTGGGAGAGCAAAGTAGCAATTAATGGAAATATTCAAGTAAAGTGCAAGTACCTCGGAATTCTAGGCTACCTCAGTACAGTACTTGAGCAAATCTACTTAGTAAGATTTTGTATTTCAAGACAGGCCACTCCTGACTGTCTTATTGAGTTTCAATCACAGATCTTGTTTAAGACATTACCTGGCAAGCCCTTTCACTTTACAGTACTAAGAAAAATGTCAAGCAAGTAACGTTATACGTCTATAGCATTTGCGGAGATAGATGGCAACACCCACTGCAAAACAATATGTATTATGTGCAACAGGTGTCCAATAGAATGAGGACTATCTAAACCTGTAAGACATTACTTTACTTCACGTTGTTGCCGCACAGGCAGCTGGTTTACCAAATGTAAAACGTTAACATCATATTAGCTCGCTGTTAGTTGTCTAACTACCAAACGCAGCCGTTAGCATGTAGCTAGCTCAGATAGCTGGCTGATGCTCTTAATGCCATTAAACACAACACTGGAATAGTAAAAACTGAAGCAACGTGATGCCGGCATGTTAAATGAGTGCGCTGGTACCAACCTTCATCCTGACGGCGTTCAATCGCTCAAACTTTGAATCATTTCTCTCTGTTTAAAGTATCTTCGACAGGATCGTTGTGTGTATCCCACAATGCTTCACTCTGAAGCGTCTGCAGAAGCTACGGCGATGTCATAGCAACAGTCGTCATCAGCCAATGAGGAGCCTCCAAAGCAGAACTAAGGGGAAAGAAGGGAAGTTTTAAAGATGTCAGATGACGAGATATGGCATGTTTTATATATCATATTAGTATGATAAGTAGCCGTAAATACATTAAAAACAATTAAAAAGAACATTAACTGTATACAAAATACTTTCGGAGTGATCATTTTGACATAAATACATACATTCTTTGGCCCGGTTCTAGGCATGGGCCAAATGCTTCGGCTGCCCCAACAAACCGACCCTTTTCATTCCGAAAAAAAGTATATTCAAATATATTGAACTGTAATTTATTGCCGTAAATGCTGCTCAGATTAATCACAGTCCAGGGCTCCTCTGCCAACAGAGCCCTGTCTCTCTCTAGAGATGCCACCTGTCCCGTTTTTCCCAGAATTTTCTCTTTTTTCAACAGCTCCACAACAAACAAAACATGATGAGATATTAGAAACATTTTCTTATTTATGACTGATCAGAATATCATGTCACTGACCTCAACATGCAATTCCCATGAGCGTGATTGACTCAGAATCAGAATCAGAATCAATTCCTTTATTGTTGCTGCAAACGGGGATATCTGCATGTCACAACAGCCTAATCAATACAAATTAATAAATGTACAAAATAAACAATATCTAATAAAAAGGTAAGAGATAGATTCTTACATACTGGGGCATTATTACATACATAATATGTACTACTGCCCACCCCCCTTTCTGTGTCATCATCCCCATGAAGTCATCATTCACATTTAATTTAATTCATTTTATGGTAAAAATACAGAACAGAAATCAATAACACTTGAGCTGAGGTGTCAAAATTACCTGAATGCACCCGATTACTATACAGTTACAATCAGCTAGTTTTGGATTAATAACAAATGAAGACCAGAGAAATTAAATATCAATTAAAAAGTTTTTTTTTTTGTGTATCCTGTTAACAAGCGTTTATCTGTGTTTGTTCTATTAATTTATATCTTAACATCTGACAAGAGAAGTTACGGTAGATATGATACAGTTGAGTTTCTCGGCAAGGACTCGAACTCAGGATAAAACAGATTCTCTGTATACAGAACTCCTCATTTACCAACAGAGCTAAACAACTCTAGAGGACTGCAGAAGTCTCTGGTTGGAATGACGTAAACCATGTCAAATAAGTCCAGCCCACAGGTTTTCTGAGGAATCCATGTGGTGCCCACCAAAAGGGGCGGTCTCGCTCGTTTCCCGCGTGAAATTAGCGCATTTCCCTCCAAAAAGTTAGATATGTGTATATATTTAGCTGACTGATCCTCACTCTGGTCTCTTCTCTGAGGACACGAACAAGGTGAGTAAACTGTTCTGTATGAATCTGCTTTGTGTGTCCAGTTACCTGCTCAGTACAGGTGTATTCATGTCTGTGTGGGAGGTGTACAGATAGTTAATACTTATTGATCTCAGGTAATAAGCCCGAGTGATATTTCTTAACATATCAGCAGCTCCACATAGTAACTACCTTCATGTTGCCTCAGTCCAGTATGTGCGGGTTAAAATGGAGCCAGCCTCCCTGTTGGTGAGATTTGTTTCTACCTCAGATGTTTCTGAAATAACTCTGAACAGAAACCAAAGACGTCTCATTTAACTGTTAAGTGATGAGATAAATTCGGCTGGAACATAATCCTTTAATTACAGCCAGTTAAATCCTTGATGGACGTTGTGTTTTGTTCCGTGAACCAAACTCCATTGTGATTTTGGTCGTTTTTATCTCTGCCATGTTAATTACATGAATAATGCATAGTTAGCTAAACTTTGGTCACTATCTAAAAACAAGAAGGTAGTTTCGGTAAAGTCGGCATGAAGTATTTTTTAATTGATTGATTATCTAGAACAGCATGAAAGCTGTTTAGCTAATGTTGTACTGGTCAGTGTAAGTGAGTTGTATTGTTATGTTAGCCAGCTGACTTAAAAGTTGTTGCAGATGCACTGCAGGTTTGGGAAACACGTTAGCAGCGGCCCAGCTGCCTTTATTAACGGGTACTGACACTATAACGAGCTTATAAAGAAGTCAGTCATTTAATCGTCGTGTGTTTACAGACAGGTTTGCATGTTAGCTAACATGTGTGTCTGTTGGCGAGTGTTAGCTTGAAGGCATTGTCCTGCTGTGTGTTGTTAACTTGTTAAAACGTTACAGCTGAATATCTGTGTACAGCACAGTTAGCTAACAGGCTCCAAGTGTTGTGTTTATAATGTCTGAGTATGTTAGTATGTCAGCATCTAGAAGGTTATTTTGAGCAGCTAAAGTAGTTTATACACACAATATGCAGCCTCATTGTAGCCTGCACAGAATGTGTTTGGTTTGTTTGTCTCATTTCTGGTTTAATGTGTTATTTATCACTGCACTAACTCCCTGTCTGTCAAAAGACAGACTTTAAAATCATATTGCTCGTCTACAAAGCACTAAATGTTTTCAGGATTTAATACATTTGGTTTGCTTTTGGTTTACCTTTAAAAAACACATTTATTAAATCAGATTATATCAGATTTTATAGTGCAGAGTGATGTGAGACTCCTGAAGTGATGTCATGCACATGGTTACAGACTGCTATACCATTCTTTATTATGAAATAACCCCTTTTGCCAGATATGTCTGTAATCTGATCACATCTTCTTCTTTACTGCTATAATAAGAATATATATACGCAAACACACACACACACACATATGAATGTAGTCATCGTGTTGTACTAAAGTTCTTCCTCCTCTCTCCAGGTGAACAGTGGGACTTGTCTTCAGCTTCAGGTGGAACGGCTCTGACCTGTATGGTGATCAGCACTGGAGAGGAGAGACACCGGGTCCAACAAGGTCAGTGCAGTGTAGGTCCAAAAATTAAAGGCAGAAAGTGTGAGATTTGTCAGTTGCTGTTCATTAATACTCTAGGACGGTGAATACCGACAGTTTGGGTTGGTAGAAGCCACTATAATGTCTCTATTAGGACACTACTCTTTAAATTTAGTAGTATTTTAAATGTTTTTTGTTTATTAAGAGGAAATATAAACAGTATGTCTGTTTAGAACGCCTGCATTTATTTGATCTCATTTATATATAATATAAATGATATAATCATATTTTATTTAACATGTATAAATACACTGTTCAGCCACAACATTAAAACAACTGACAAGTGAAGTGAGCATTGATCATCTTGTTACAATCAAATGTTCTGCTGGGAAACTTTGACTTCTGTCATTTCTGTGGATCCTCTTTGACAAACACCACCCACCCAAACACCGTTCAGACCAACGACACCCCCTCATGGCAAAGAACCCAAGTTGTCAAACTGGCCTCCTCATCCTCCAGATCCCAATCCAGTTGAGCATCTGTTGGATGCGCCAGAACCAACTACCATCCATGTTGGGGCCCCCATGGATTGTTCTTGGCTCTGACTGCATCCAGTGGAAGCTCAGGTGGATTGAGATCTGGGGAATCTGGAGGCCAGGTTGACACCTTGAGCTCTTTCCCACGTTCCTCAGGTCATTCCTGAGGAGCTTTTGCAGTGTTGCAGGCGTGTTGTCCTGCTGGGGGGGCACTGCCATCAAGGAGTGCTGCTGCCATGAGGGGGTGTATTTGGTCTGCAGCTGTGTTTGGGTGACTGGTGTCTGTCAAAGAGACATCCACATGAATGCTAGGAGTCATGGTTTCACAGCCGAACATGACATTGGAACACAATGATCCACGTTATTTATTTCACCTGTCACTCGTTCTAATGTTGTCGCTCTCAGTGTTTACACATGTTAAATACTTTATGAATTAGATCAAAAAAATGCATTTAGGCACTGTAACCAGACTTGTTTGTGTTTCCTCTCAGTAAAACAAAACCTGTAAATGTTCAAATTTACTTCAGAATTAAATTAAATTAAAACTCCATGTACACACAAAACTCTTAAAAACAAACAAAAACCTCTAAAAACGAAACACACAAAACCCCTAAAAAACAAACAAAAACCTCTAAAAACAAACACACAAACCCTAAAAACAAAAACCTCTAAAAACAAATACACAAACCCTAAAAACAAAAACCCCTAAAAACAAACACACAAAACCTCAGAAAACAAAACCCCTAAAAACACACAAAACCTCTAAAAACAAACACACAAAAACTCAGAAAACAAACACACAAAAACTCAGAAAACAAAACCCCCTAAAAACAAACACACAAAACCTCTAAAAACAAACACACAAAAACTCAGAAAACAAAACCCCCTAAAAACAAACACACAAAACCTCTAAAAACAAACACACAAAAACTCAGAAAACAAAACCCCCTAAAAACAAACACACAAAACCTCTAAAAACAGGATAGTTCACAGGCTCCTCAGCTGCACCAGTAATGATCAGATTTTTCTCTGAATGCTTTTTTTCTTCTCTCACTCCCCGTTTTTTTTGTTTTTTTATTTTTTTGTTTTTTTTTCAGCTACTTCAGTCCAAGCCTAAATATGCTCTCTGAACTTTAAATATTAATGTTTATGTTTTTAATGTGATCACAGCAGAGGAAGAAGTGTGTGTGTGTGGCTTGGTTTTGTAGACTTGTCTGGTCAAAAGGGAGAGACAGCATCTGAGAGAGAGAGAAATCTAAGAGAGCGCTGTTGGCTGACGGTGAAAAATGCTGCAAACCGACTGATTTGTTTTTTAAAGTCAAGTGTAGCTTCAGTTAGAAGAGGTAGACATGGATAACGAATGGTGGCAAGACGACGGAACCACGGTGAATCTGCTATGCTCATGTCTGGGTTGGCATCATAGACTGGTAGGCATACAAAAAAACCCCATCATCCTTATGGTTCTCAAAACAGTAGCAGTTGGTGATCCATAAGCATTTCTTACTGCCCCCCAATCAAGGCAGTCTAGAGCCGGGCCTGACATAATCTGTAAAAAAATAACCCAGACTGCTGCTCTCCTTAGCACAAAATGTACTTATCATTAATGAGAAAATTGCCAAGTGTCTGTTATACCTTTTAAATGTATATAGAATAGTGAAACTAAACTATAAAAGCAAATAATGAAGGAATATAAAAAATGTCACCCATTGTGCGCAGTCTGGAGGGGGAATGGAGAGGAGACATGCATCAGAGGAGCGTAGTCAACGGGGTGCCGGATAGGGGTGAAGAAGACAGGATAGGCAGGGAGGCGCCAGGCCATGAAGACATTTAAAAACCAGGAGAAGTGCTTTAAAAGTGATCCAATATTGGACTGGGAGTCAGCGCAGGAGCTGAAGGGTGGATGTGTTTGTATGTGAGTACACTTTTACTGCACTCCATTATGTGATAAAAAATGCTTGGACTACAACAGGAATCCTTTTCTCTTCTTTTTCCTCTTTCCTGCACTGTATTATGTACTAGATATAACGTACCCTGCGGATCTCATGTGCTAAAGAAACCCAACAACAATAAAGAACATGATCGCTTTTAGAGGAAGATTGTTGTGGAGCAGCAGCCAAACCATCTATACAACAGGCTTCTAAAATAAAAATAAAAAGAAGAGTCTGGAAAAGGAGAAACATAAAGCTTTATGTTTATGTGATACCCAGCACATCTTAAATTAAGTGCTTGAGCAGCTCCCTTCAAGGCCAAGTGCAATGGATCCAAACATTTTTAGTATGCGCAGTAAAACTGATTAATTTGCACTCCAGCAAGTACTTTCCACCCCTCACGAAATAAGATATTCATTTTATAACTGCTGTTTAACATTGTTTTTACCTGATTTAGTTATTTTTACTAAACTTTATTTAAGGTAGATCATTTTTATTTTGTTTACTGTTTAATGAGTTTGTTTTTGCTGCTGCAAGCCAAATGTCCACTGTGGGACATTAAAGGCTTGACTGAACTAATGGGAGAAAATCTCCCAATAGGCCTTTTAAATGGAGAGCAAGGTTGCTAAAGCAAATCAACATGACCATATAACGCAGCATAACATTTTGATCACAGTTTTTTACCTCTATAGTTTTATTGCATGATTCTATTTTGCTTTTGTTCTGTTTTAATTCTTCAATCACTCAACCGCTGCTGTGACATGTGAATTTACCCATCAGTAAAGTCAATAAGGGATCAACAATGTCTTATATTATATCTTAATACATCTTATCTTATCAAGCAGCTTCCACAACAACCAAGCCTCTTATGATCACCTACTGTACAAAGGAGAAATACGTCAATGCCATGTTCACAAGAGTTTGAATATGTTAAGTTTTGGTCATTCCATCAGACTTTCAAATTATAGACTATGATTTGAATCTATAGAATCTTTAAATGCCTACGTAATCATGCTTTTTGTGGTTACTATCAGAGTTTGTGGCTGAGCAACATCTGGAGCATCCAACAGGAAATGTGAAGTGCCTTTACATGAATCCTCATTTGGAAACCTGTTTTTTTTTCTGACTGGGGATCAGCATCTGAAAATCCTGGCTGGGATCATTTTAAACTAAAACTGTTCTGAAAGACAGATCGGTCATTTCCTTATCGAAGAGCTGGTGCTTGTTTTGTGGTGTTTTATTGTTTGGTTGTTTTTTATTGTTCTGTCCGTATTTTCTTGCGCCTATTGATTGTTGAGTGTGTGTTTGTATTCTCTTCGGTGCAGTTATTGTTTAGTTTTATGGGCCCAAATAGGGATGGGCACTGCAAATTGCTTAGGCCATAAATGTTGTGTTGTGTGGCATCAGCTGATGCTAACATCATCCAACCATACAAATAAACAATAGATTATAGATTAATAATGGCTGAAATCCATTTAGCTGCCTCAGTGTCAGAGTGCTGGATTCAGCAAACTGTGTTTTTCCTATGACAAGTCAAAATGTCTGCTGTGAAAAGGCCTAATGTTAGATCTTTTCTTGTATTCCTGCACAAGATAAACAGTAAACAGAAACGCAGGAAAATCTGAAAACCATCAAGATTTAAAGATCTACCGGCAGCGTATCTTTCCGCAGGAGGATTAAACTGAACTGGCTGTGACGCTGAAACACAAGAGGTTTGAAAGTCTCCCTGTTTTTCATTCCCTCTCCCAGAAAAGCTCATATAAAGCCAGCCTTGAGGTATTATATTGTGCACATAATCTCTGAGTGTGCAACCAGCTGTGTTTGCTGAGGATATATATCACATTATGCACACACTATTACAGTGGAAGCACCGACTGGAGCTCTGCAGCTGTCTCAGTGCTCGTGACAGGACTCCACGCAGTAAACAACTGCAATAAACTGAGAGCTGTTAACCACAATACAGACATTTATTAGAGGTTTTATTGAGTCCAACACTGTAAATAATGGGCCTGATTATGTCTTTTGTCAACGAATCTTCATGTGCAGCGTTAGCTTCTGAATATATGATCCCATCTGGTGCCTTGTCCGAATGCAACTCGTTAACATCCTGCAAACAGCAACACTGAGACTATAGATAAATCTAGACTCTCCCAAAGGCTGTCTCTCATGGCCAAGCTCAGCTTAAGTGTATTATATCCATTTAAGTTCCGTTTCTGGATGTATACTGCAGATAAAGACTATCATGACAGTGATGCTGGATGAGCAGCAGCAGAACAGTAACCAGATGTCACCCGTTTGACATTTTGTCTCCAGGCGGAAGCTGCACAGTTGCCTCACACCAAGCTGCACGACACAGTGTACACAAAACACTGCGTCCAGCACAGATGGTTGTCCTCCTTCGTTCAATCCAAAGTAAATTACAATTGAATTGTGACTGTTTGGTGATTTGTATATGCATCGGTGGGCAAGGCAGTTAAAAATAACAGTGAAAAACTGTAAGGATTCGTCAATCAATCGATCAGTGGTTAGAAAGAAAATTAGTAGCCAACTTTTTTCATAATCAATTCATTGTTAGGTCATTATTCAAGCAATCATTAGGTGCTAAAATGTGAGGATTTGCTGCTTTTCTTTGTCATTTATGATAGTCAGTGTCGTCTTTGGGTTTTGGACTGCAGGTTGGATAAATGAAGATGTCAGTTTGGGCTCTGGGAAAGTGTAATGAGCATTTTTCACAACTTTTAATCAACTAATTGTGAAAATAATCATCAGATTAATCATTAATTAAAATAATCAGTAGTTGGACACCTAATCAAAACAAACTGAGAGCAAAGTAACCAAAAATGTGTGTTGTGAAGCTGCATACCATGTACTTCCACCTTAGATCCACTAGACAGCGACCTTGCACAGTTATTGGGACTTCATCATTCAGCTGTCACAGTTCAGTGTAACTGTTCTATCAAATCCTTTTTTTCTCTCTGTTCTTTAAATGATCAGCGATGCTCTTTCACCATCTCCAGCTCCTCCAGCTCAATACTGCACAGACTCACTGTACTACACTTCTGCTCTCCTGAGATAAATCAAGGTCAGCTGCTCCTGTTCCTCGTGTTTTTTCTATTATTAATGACAGACAGTGAAACACACTCCGGTGACACAGCAGCTTCTGTGCTTCCTCCATACATTGACGGGAGGCTGACAGCTTATTTCTGCTGTACAAACCTGGGAGCTGGAAGGAAATGCCAGCTGTGTGACACAAATATTCCTCACCAGCAGAATGCACCCTGCTGACTCAGATCTCATTAAGATGCACTGAAGGGAGCAGCTGCATGATTTCCAAGCAAAATGGTAAAAATTAGAGCACCGGATGAAAAATGAATGTTGTGAAATGTTTTTCGCCAGCGAGACAATAAACCAGAAGTGAGCAGGGTGGCTCAGTGCTGCTGCAGTCGACGGATCCAACAACATCGGGGAAACTCAGTTTGGTTTAATCATCTTGTAATTCTGCAATGAATCATAGAAAGTCTGTGATTTTCTTCATGCATTCACATTCACCTGCCAACATTTAACTGCTGAGGTCAAAACTCACTTTTATGCAGCCAATGAATCTGCTTTTAAATCCTTACAAAACATCCCACCGAAATCATGTCCCCGTCATGTCCCATGATGCAGGTCTCGTGGAAGTATTACAACTCGCCCTGACGACATGTTGTCCACGTGTAGCATTCATTGTCTTGCGGTACAGTTGTAGGGGACACCAGGGGACAACTGTAACAACTCACATTAAACCAATCAGATCTACTATAGAATGATACTCAGTAGAGTGCATACCTCCACCAAGGCCCAGTAGTCCCCTTTGGTTCTTACTCACAGATGCCCACCACCTATATATGCTTGTTTCTAAAATCTGGATCTACGCATTATTCCCTGAGAAGATGATGAAAACGTCAAAAATCTCACAATGTTAAAGAAAGGGAGAAAAAAAAATCCTGGATTCATCCATTTATCTCTTCATCTAAAATTAATGGGGTCCATTCTGGGCTGAGACCCATTATTCACCCAAGTTTCTTGAAAATCCAATCAGTAGGTTTTTTGTAATCTTGCTGAAAAACCAACCAACAAGCTGACAGGTGGAAAAAAAAAAGTATAGCATAGTGGTGGTATAGTTTACTGTGGTCCTTGGTGTTTCTATGGAGGTCTCACATGTGTTGCACTTGCTACATATACTGTTACAATTGGGTAATATTTGGCTTCTGTCTGTTTCAATGAATATTGTAACTCTGATAAAACTTGGAAAACATTTGATGACATAAGTGGAAAGCAGACACAAGTTACCTATATAAAGACTGTATCCAAATAGCTAGAGATAATATAAAACAGAGACATTTACGCATTAAAACCAAACAAATTGTTACAACTGCCCCAGGTCTCCCCTGTATCTCGTAGGTATATCTTTAGATCACAGCAGCACTGCTGGAAGTAACGGTACCTGTAAGACTGACGTGGGCCGGTTAATTCCCACTGCGCCGCTGTTCCTACGTCCCTGCAGGACAATCTCATTTTGCAGGATCGTTTTTCATGCTTCACTAATTAAACAAGCCGTCTAAGAGCTACACACATACTTAATTATTGCTGCATGAAGTATGAAAACATATTGCAGGCATTTAGTTAATAAACAAAGCACTCTATTATTCGTCCTCAATACTATATAGCTGTCCTAAATCAGTCCAAACTGGACAGTAAATCTTAATTAGATGCAGAACCAGAATTCAGTGCAAGACCCCAACACAAACATTTCTCTGATACTGATGACTGATGATTAGAAAAGATGTTATTTACACCCCTGACACACACAGAGTCACAGAGAAGATTTTGGCTTTAAAAAAGGGTATCAATAACACCTGAGCAATCTGTTTGGTATCTAAGTGCTTCTGGAAATTTTAGTTACGCTGGATGAAGCAGCAAGGAGCTGCAACACTGTTTGCTATTGAGAATCTGAATCTTAATTTTCAGGTGAACTTTTCCTTTAAGGTTGTTCTTCATTCAAATATATGTCCTATAGCATTTTGTGATCTGCTGTTTTCTCAGGCACTATAGCCAAGAAGAGAAAAGAGGTATGTTGTTGTCACGTTAGCAAACATTTATCTTTTAAAAATCTAAAATTTTATGCCTTTAATGTTGCATCAAATTTGTCGGGTGGTGTTGAAAAATGGCTACTGATAACTTGGTACACCTGCGTACAGCACTGACAGATACATGTGCAGCTGCACGTCTGAACTGTTTGCAGGTTACATCTACATGTGGATGTGGAACATGTGGAGTCAGACAGTCCAGGGCTTTCTGTCTCCTTCCTCTCCCTGTCAGACATAATGGACTCAGGTGCTGTTAAGGCGGTGAGACAAGGTCACCGGCGTCATTTCTCAGCGCCACAGGGAGCCGTTTGTCAGAGCTGGTTATGATTTAAAGCCTCCCATGTAATAAATAACAGAGTGAATCAGTTGGCTACAGGCGGCGGGCCCGGGGTTAACGTATCCGTAAATTGTGAGCATTCCTCTCTCTCATAGACTCATTTCACACAGAGATCGCTTCAACCTGCTGCAGTGTCTCTGGCTCGGGCTGCAGCGTTTAATCTACAGCGTTCACACTTAAGAGTAATGAGGATTCATATTAACCTCCAGGCTCAGGAAATTAATTCAGAGAGGGAAAACACACATAAAAATACAGAAACCTCTGAGCTACACAGGCCATCACTAGGTCTGGTCTGATGGGGACGCTGTTACAGATAAGAGCCACATATAAGCACACATCTTCACCATAATGACATCTAGAGTGTGTTTGTGACAAATGGAACCTGCTGGTAGAAACATCTGCACCATAAACATGATGCAGTTGTTATTGTTAAACTGCTCTACATAAAAAAAAACATAAACAAGTGTTAAATCACATCTGGACTTTAATGTATAAAAGACAATAACAGCATATTACAGCAGCATATATATTGTACATTTACATTGTACAGGAAAATGTGTAGTATTCTGGTACAAAAAGAGGAGATCAGCAGCTGTACCATTTCTTAATCTCATTATTTCTTCATCTCAATCCATGGTAGGAAAAGAAACACACTGACACATGGCATATTTAGTGTGCACTGTATAATATACAGCATGATGCAAGAAGTATGTAAGCACATATCTGACAGCTGAATAAAAAAAAACAAGATGAAAACTAAGCTCGATGAAAAAACATTCCCATGGCAAATCATGATTATGAGATGAAAAGTTGAAACTATGGAATTAAAAAGTCACAATTACGAGATCACAAAAATCGAATTTTCATAACAGTCACATGTATGAGATGAAAAATTCCATTATGAAATAAAGTCACCATTACTCTGAGACAACAAAACTCAAATTTATGAGATAAAAACAAACATTTATCCCAAAATCATGATTTTGGCTTATATCTAATCATTTCAACTACGCACAATACTTGTTTTGCCTCATTATTTCAGCCTTTTATCCAATATTTGACTTTTTTTTCTCATAATTTTGACTTTAACACATCATTATTATTATTATTATTATTATTATTATTATTAATATTATTATTATTATTATTATTATTATTATTATTATATTGGATTATTATCTCACAAGTACTTTTTAAACATATTTTCAACTTTTTATGACTCACCATAGGAATCTTTTTTTTTTTTTTAAATCGAGGCAAAATTTCATCCTTTTTTTTCAACTGGCAGATATGTGCTTCCATAAATAATACTACATACAGATTTCATATTTATTTATATACATAATATACACTCAATACATAGATTGATTTGGAATGTCTTTGTTTTGAAACCTCTGACTGAAATCTGCACAGCGGCAGCACACTTTTCGTGCTCTGATCTGAAGAGAATGACTCAAAATAAACAGCGGGCAGGTTTGAAAGAGAAGAAAATAGAGTAATGCAGCGACGCATTAGGCCTGAATAAACATCAGCTCAGCTGTGGGAATCGCTGGCCTGCCCGTCTATGCTTTTTTAGATGTCATGCCGGCAAATATGGGAGGCTTTTCAATCTTCACCGGCTCCTGGGGCACATGGCTTTCAGCTGTGCGGTTAAGTGTGTGTGTGTGTGTGTGTGTGTGTGTGTGTGTGTGTGTGAGAGATATGTCCATGTGTGTTTATGGAGTGCATCCTGGGGGCTACATTAGCTCTAGATCTGTCAGTTCAGACAGGATGCCTGCTTTGCCTCTCCCTGTCAGGCATTTGCTTTCTGTACACTAGACACACACACACACATACACACACACACACACACACTAGAGGAGCAGACTGAGCCGCACAGGGAAAATAAACAATTAAGCATACAGCATAAACTGTTTGTGACATATAAGTATCAAACCTGCAGTCAGCATCTTTGTAAGCTTGAAGTTTCCTGACGTTTACGTTTCCTGAATCGAGCCCGCAAACGACCTCATGTGTTCATAACATTAGGTTGTTTCATTTTCTCCACTCCACGTGTGATACTCTGTCTGCAGCAGTAACAAATCTAATAACGCTTTGAACTCAACATCAAACAAAACGTCGCACTGGCTGGATCTGCGTTATTAAATTCATGGTCTCATTATATGGTCTGTTGTTCATTTTGTCTGGGTGTTCAATTCTGCTCTAAGAGTGAGTGTGTGTGTGTGTGTGTGTGTGTGTGTGTGTGTTGAAATGGGAAAATAGGAATGAAGAGAAAGCAGCAGGGAATTGAAGATGTGGGGAGAGGGGAGCGGGAAGATTCTCATTTGAGATAAAAATACACTCCTTGCAATCTCTGAACACCCAAACGGATGTGTACACACACACACACACACACACACACACACACACACACACACACACACACACACACACACACACACTGAGGAAACAACTATAGTGGAGAGAAAGACAGCTAAAAGCTCGAGTGATGCTGTATTAAGACCAAGCCTATAAAGAACTGACCTTTGGCTCTGTAGGAAAGTGAAAATAAAATTTCCCTACAGGCATCAACAAAGGGCCACTCGGGCTGCAGACTCAGTAACAGCACTTCATGGACCTCAATTATTTAAAAAAAAAAAAATGGCACAATTAGACTGTAAAAAGTTGGATAATTTGCCCGAGTAGCTTATAAAAAAGCTACAATAACTCACAGTATACTGTATGCTTCAGATGTGAGCTGATGCAACGTGGAAGACATACGCACAGCAAATGTTAGATAAAACATGATGATATGTTTTTGACTGGAAAAGAATAAAGAGTGTCACAGTTTGTTACAGTACAGCTGCTCATAAGGTTGTGCTGATTATGTCAAAAGTCTTCCTTTTATCCGTCAGCGGGCAAGAAAGGAGAAGAAAGGAGGGGAGGGGAGCAGTTGCCGACTGCAGCATAAAATAATAGGGAATATATTAAAATAGCATCAATACACAAGATCAGATATCGTTAGGAAAACCGAGTGCGTAAAATGATGAGGCATCTCGACGGCCTTGACAAGCTCTCTCTGTCTCTCTCACCTTTCTGTCAGCAGAAATAGAAGCTGAAAGCAGACATGTTGGTATGTGTGTCTGTGTATGTGTGTATGTGTGCGTGTATGAGTGTGTGTATGAGTGTGAGTCCCACTTTGTCTACGGGAAGAAAATAATAGGCATGAAAAAAAATGAAGCTGCGAGACAGCTGTTCTGTCATGCTCAGATAAACACTGCAGATTCCTCTCCTCTGCGGTGTCGGTGGTGCTTCACATCTGTGGCAGAAGTCATCAGGATGTTCACATATGAAAACTTTATCCGGAACCTGACATGACTTAACCCTAAAACAAACCCTAAAAACAATCACAGGCAGTCGTTGAGGAGAGTAAAAATGTGACTTGGCTGACATGTGATCAGTAATCAGTCTGTCACCTCTGTGTGTTGCTCACATGCTGGTAGGCAGATGAGTTTCTTGGAGTGACGTTGGTTAAAACCACGCCAGCCGGAGGAAGGTCTCTGAGCCACATCATGGACAGTCCTCTGTTGAACGTTTGGTGTTTGTGTTTTCACAGTCGGACGGCCACCACACACGCTCCTGCCCTGCCCACACACAGGGGTGCTACCTGGAAAGATGAAAAACAAAAGAAAACAACAGAGTCACAATCATAGATGGATACTAAAAGTTACAGCAAAGGACTGTCAAGAACTATCCATGTTTTAAAATAATTGCTATAGCAGTTTTTAAGTGCTCAGATAAAACTGCATTTTAAGCATCTACATTTCGAACACCACTGACCAACCTGACCTCCTGAAAAGATCATGTGATATGATTGAAAGCCCCAGCACGACTACTTAATGGACAACTTAATTCCAAGGTCGGGAATGAATGAAGGGAATGGACTTCTTTGTGAATGAAGGATATGTACAACACTGATATTTTGTGGCTAGACCTCCTTTTGACCTCCCCACAAGGATACACCGACTACCGCACAGCAAGGAGTCGGGAGTGAGCATAATCCTTTGGCTCTAAGGGAAGCTTTGTGCCTTTTGTGGTTGTCTAGTCCTGTTAGTTTTGTTCGACATGGATAGTCAAAGCTGCCTGTCAGTCACCTAATTTTAAACATGAACTTACCACCCACGTTATGTGTCTCGGAAAAAGAAAAGATTGACAGATTTGTGCTAAAGCAGGCAGGGGAAGTGTTGCTACGAAGACGGGACAGACAAGACATCCTCTGGTTTGTTTTTTCAGTTTCTGACAATGAACAGAGGACACATTTAATGGTCTAAACATGTCCCCTAACATCTCCTCAGCCCTCTGTGTCAGTCTGAGTCTGTATCTGCCCACCTCCACCCCCTCTCGTTCTCAGCATGGTGCGTGTCTCCAAAATAGCAGATATCCAGCGACTTTGGTTGGAAATCCCTGAGGCGGGAGATGAGGTATAAACTGAAGTGAGATACACTTCTGTTGAATGAGATCGCTCAACTTTCCTTTACTTGCGTAGTGGCAAGGACAATATTAGCATGAGGAAAACACACATTTAAATACCACGAAAACATGCCAAGATACATAGGAGAGGAGCTGGAGGAAGGTCAAACGGACATCCTGTGTTTATATAATGATTTTATTGGTGGATTTAATGATTTATTACTTGTTTTTACTAAGCTACAGTATGTATACAACTCTTCATGTGTGATCTCTAGATATGTCGCTCGCTCGCGAAATCTCAAGATATATAGCTCGCTCATGCATGCGCGAGATCTCAAGATATATCGCTCGCGCGCGAAATCTCAAGATATATCGCTCGTGCGCGCGAGATCTCGAGATATATCGCTCGCGCATGAGATCTCGAGGTATATCGCTCGCGCGAGATATCACTAGATCTCAAGATATATTGCTTGCTCGCGCGCGAGATCTCGCAATATATCGCTCACGAGATCCCAAGATATAGCTCTCGCTCCCGAGATATTGCGCTCGCTCCCAAGATATAGCGCTCGCTCGCTCTCAAGATCTCGAGATATAGCGCTCACTTGCGAGATCTAGAGCTATAGCGCGAGCTTGCGAGCACTCTCTCTCTCATTCTCACTCTCTCAAAAACTCGTTCCTTGCGTGTCTGGGTGTGTACCTGTGTCCACTCATTCGTCTGAGGGTCGTAAGCCTCAACAGTGTTGAGATACACCTGGCCATCATAACCGCCCACAGCATAGAGACGGTCACCAAGGAGACAAACACCGACAGCATCTCTGCTGATGCTCATGGGGGCTACTGCCGTCCACACATCTGTCTGAGGGTCGTACCTGTACACACACAGAGAAAACACACACACAGGTTTTGACAACACACAAAGTACGAAATAACTTTAAACAGGTTTGCTGTCCACAGTTTAACATTTTGGGAGATAAAATTATCTCCAACCTTTCTGAGAGTTAGATGAGAAACTTGATATCAAATCTCTTGTCCGTGCAATAATTACAGAACTGGAGCAAGAAGGCTAATAGCTTAGCTTAGCATAAAGACTCATTTGTTTATTAATTCATACACAAATAGCGTACATGAGACAATTTGTTGTTTGTTGTTGTATGTCCTGCACAGTTTCTTTGCACAGTAACTTCTTCTGAATGTTCTCATCATTGTGAGGTATGGTGCCAATGTTGGACAGATGGATAAACTGTTTGTCAGGGAAAAGTTAAACCATGGTATTGGTATTTGTTATTCCAAGGATAGCATGACCTGAACTTCTCTGTTTCTGATTGGGTTACTCCGATATTCCTACCCTAAATCTAATCAATCTCACTCCTCGGGGCTGAACCTACCCGACCCTACCAACAAAGGCAACGAGTTCTTGCAGAGGAAAAGTAGAGCGGGTCATGACTTTGTTCCCCTGCAGGGTTGAAAATCCAATATTAACTTGGAGGGGACAACTAAATCAAATCTTCTCAAGAGCAATTCCTAAGGGGGACACCAAAAGTGCCGTAATTCTGCTAACAAACTGTCACACAGCCAGCTAAGGAAAACTACACTGCAGAATTTGGTTTTGCAAACACTGGATAATAAATAATGTAAGGTAACCACAAACTAACATCAAGACTGCCCTGTAATTCAGTATCGAAAAAAAAAGACTGATGATGATTATAAATGTTTTTTTTTCCTGAATTTAGAGAGAAAGTAAATAAATTACTAACGTATCATTTGTTTGAACAACTTACTGGAGGTCAGCCACCAACGACAGACTCAAATTGTAAAAAAAAAAGCATATTTTTACATCACACAGTAAACTGTGCATTATGCATTTAACATTTCAAAACAGCAATAAATATGAGACATCTGTTACATCACACACACACACACAGTACACACAGACTCACCTCTCCACACAGTCACTTAGCCGAGATGCAAGGGACGAGGCTGGAGCATCATGTCCTCCGATTGCGTACAGGAAGCCATGCCATGTGGCCACGCCCACACCCCCACGCCTTTTAGCCATAGGAGCACAGCCGTTCCACCTGCAGATGGAGGTTGTAACCATCAGGAAGATAAAGCAGACTTTTACAGTCTCTAACACTGAGGAACTCAACATTTTACACATTGTGCTCAGAGATTATTTAATGATAACTTGTACCAGGCCTTCCAGTGAAGAAAATAATGTGTGTACTTGATAAACAGATGCTGTTTGAATGTGCTCTATTCTACCGTCCTGAGAGGGTTAGCTGTCTCTTTTGATCTGTGGGTAAATAACCTATAAAGCACAGATGCACTTCACCAGGAGGAGGAGCAGACAGGGAATAAAGCAGGAGATGGCAATTAATTCTGGTCAAATGAAGTCACTCGTCTCTGACCTGTTGGTGTGGGGGTCGAAACACTCGACTGAGCGCAGGCAGGATGAGCCATCACGACCTCCTACTGCATACAGCCTGAGGAAGACAGAAGATTGTGTTACCCATCCGGACACAAAACATTGCACACGTTTCTGGAATGTGGAAGTATCTTTTCAATTCAGTGACAGTGAAACAGATGGTATTAGGGAGTGTTAGTGTGTGTGGTGCAAGATTTGGGGACAAAGTGAGGTGAGCAAAATCAATCAACCAACACTCCTGGGGCATCACAACCCCAAGCAGGCACTGTGTGCTGTGTGTGTGTGTGTGTGTGTGTGTGTGGAGTGCGGAGAGCAAAGGAAGAAGTGCATCAGAACCAGTCGAGCAAGTAATGAGCTCCATCAGGAAAAGAGCCCAGAGAATACACAACACATACATGCACACGCACAAATGTACGCAGCCTTGCACACACAGACACAAACACACATGCTACTGTTGGGCATGCTTAGTCAAATCAGTTGTTTCTGTATTAATTAGCATCTCTAAAGCCTTTCTCTGTGGTGTCTCTCTGAGGCGCTGAATAATAAAAACAACAGGGGAATATTGCAATTCTTATAAAGTCTGCTGCCGGCTGCTGGAGATTTTTGGGGCAAGTGAGGAGATTCTGAAATCCTAAACTTCAAACTATTAAAATGTGCATTTGTGCATGACTGACTGGGAGCATGTGAATGTGTGTGTGTTCACTGTGACTGTGGCCTTTGTCACCCGTTTCCCTCACTGTTTGATACTGCAGTTTGTCTGTGCAGGAGAGGAGTAGTTACAGTAACATAACCTCGACTGTGTTACTTTTAACTTGAATACAAACAGAAACAAAACAAATTCTAATGTTTTCTCCTCCAGATAAAATGCTTAGGTGCTTCCTGTTGGACCAAAACTGTTTGGTTTCAAGCTGTTGAAAAGTCTTTTCCACTGGTCTCTGCTCTCCAAACCAAAAGCACTGGATTTAGCTTATCAACTGACTATTTTCCAGGCGCAGAGAGGTTTTTCTATAATGAGCAACAAATAAATACGGTAACTCTCTTTTTTCTGATTAAGACCATTGAGGCAGTTTTTCTGTAATTTCTGGTAAAATCTATTACATTAATTAGGATGAGCCTTTTGTCCAAAGTGACTTGTAGTAAGACAAAACAGTATCCATAGTAACAAGCAAGGGCAAGATGTCAACAAAGTGAAATGTTCATTGCTTCAGTGAGCGTGCAAATATTAAATCTTTAACTTGAATTTAGTGCAGATGTTTGAAGCAATACATGAGCTTACTTACTTGCCATTGAGCACAGCTACTCCCACTGTGCTTCTGGGTGTAGCCATACTTGCAACGAAGCTCCACTGGCGAGCCTGAGGGTCCCACCTGGTAAAAAAAGATGTCAATGAATTGTCAGTGTTCCAACGAGAGACGAAAACTAAAGTGCAGTTCAGGGACTGCGTTTTAACTTTAGTGCATCATTGAGCTGCAACAGCTCTCTCAAAAACAGTTCAAGCGAAGGTCTGCAACATCACAATAACATGCATTATGATTCAGTGCCATAAACAGTAAGCTAAAATAACCTAGAAGTTGTATCAACTTCTGTACGTAAGCTAACTTCAGTTTTCATTATATTGTCCGTGTTCATATTGAGCTTGAAGGATTAAAACACAGTCTTGAATGATAAATAAATGTTCTTTTCTCATTTTGAGTAAAATAAGGGCTGCATGTTAAAATAAAACACATGACAGAGTTTTTGAAAAATGTTCTGAGTTTTAGAAAAATCAAATAAGTGTTCTTGTGTTTCCCTTTTTTCTTCTTTTAACTTAATTTCACACTTGAACAGTCTCATCCAATTTAATAACAACACAACACATCTCAACAACTAAACAGTCTTTGTTTCCCTCTTGTGTCACATCGTCCATTTTCTCTTGTTCTGTATCAGAAGTGAGCCAAAGCTTTTCCTGCCCGGATTTTGAAATCTGATCTGGAATGGTGTGAGAGCCAATCTCTGACACATACGTTGGTGCTCATTGTGAACTTGGGACGAATTGAATACTGTTCATAGTGGAGACAACAGAAAACTTTAATTTTCTGTGGTATGTTTGCACAAATGACTTTGTCTCATACTGGCACTTTTAATAATTGCCACGGGCCTGGAACATCTGAGACATGATGGATTTTAACTGCCAGTGGGAAGAATGAACATGTAAGAATCATTCTTTATTACAGGTTTTATTATTTAGTTTAGCTCTAGATAATCCACTGAAACTGCTTATATTTGAACTACTTTCAACTAACAAAATACTCCCTAGGAACTGTCACCTCATTGTACTGGGATAGAAAATCTAGAATAGAAATAAAAATCTTAGAAATAGAAATCTTAAGAGATAAATGTCTCAAAACCTTGCAAAAAAAACCCCAAAAATGTGCTTGGCTACTGGGTATGTAAAACAGCTGTGTGAAGTCTCCTCTTACCTTTCCACTGTGCTGAGGTAGCTCCAGCCATCGTGTCCTCCTACAGCGTACATGGGCCCCTCCAGGACAGCTACACCTGTGATAACAAAACAAGAAAAAAAACAAAACATGCCATATTATATTACGGCAACTAGCCAAAACCCAGTCTCCTCGGACAAGCTCATAAAACTAGACAGGTTAAGGACAAGAGCTGAGTTTTGTGTGTGTGTGTGTGTGTACAACCACACCAAGGGCATTAAGCGTGCAGAGTTAGCAGCATGTTGACACCTCCATACGCAAGGGATTTATCTGCCAGAACATCTGTGGTGCCAGATGTGTGTTTCAATCCTCTCTTCCCTTCACACACACATGCACACATTTATAAAACGACACAAAAGCAACGTACGCCTTATCAAATTTTGTTATTGTAATAGTAGGTTTGCATAGTGAGTGGGGAGGCTGCCCAAACAAGGAGACACAGGGTCAGACCATCGTGCTGAAGTGCTCTTGATTCTGAACCACTTACTGCGGCCGGTGACCCTCTGTGGCTGAAACTGACCTTTGACCTCACTGTGTTAGCAGCAAGAAAAACAATATATTTTTTACCAAGAAAACAAAATGACACAAATACATTGAAGCATTTTTCTTTAAAACACTGACCCAAATGACAGAAAAAGCCCTCATCCACTTCAAGACTAAGATCAGTTAACCTTTCCAAGCACTTTTAAATTGTTCTTGTACACACCTAAGCCATGTCTGTGTGTGGACATTGGGGGCATGACACTCCACGTCTTGCTGTGTGGGTTGTAACACTCCACAGTGTTGAGGGTCTTGAGTCCATCTCGGCCGCCCACCACATAGAGACGGCCGTCGAGGACAGCTACGCCAAACTGCAGTCTGCGTCCACTCATGGTGGCGACCTGCCTCCAGGTGTCCCGACGCAGGCAGTACTGCTCAATGCTGGTAGCACCTGGCGAGAGTAACAGGAAGATGTATCAGATGATGGTGATCAGTGTTAATGTCTGTTGTGTGTGGTTATATGGAAGTGACTGTTCTACCTTTTGTAGCATCCATGCCCCCTACGGCAAACATGGCCCCCACGGTGGCCTTGCGTGGCCGTGTGCGGGGACTCTGAAGCAGGGGTCGGCGCTGAGGCAGGAGGTGATACTTCATCCCCTCCATCAGCAGTCGCTGGCATTCCATACTGTCTCGCAGCAGAGGGTTAGACTCCAGGTCTGCCAAGAACTACACACAGGTGGAGATACATACACATGAACACACAGGGGTGTGTGAGAACTGCTATAAACAAGCAGTTGAGACAAAAGCAGGGTGTGTGTGCTGCAAGCGTGGGGTATGATGTTATCACTGATTGTGGAGGTCTGAGGGTCGAAAGAAAGCTGTTCTCTCATTGATTGAGAGATTAGATCAGATCAGACAAGCGGCCATTAGTGCTCACACACACACACACACATATCATCTGACACACTAGACGACTAATCTGTCCTTGACATCTCATCAGCTTTCTTGTCCATACCCTCTAACCTCATCTACGATCTCACACACACACACACACACACACACACACACACACACACACACACACACACACACACACACACAGACAGTTGTGGCAGCATGAAGCACTTCAATCCAGCAGTGCTCCCTAAAATACATCCACAAGTAAATCACTGCCTGTGAAAGAGGCAGGGTGGTGAGAAGCAAGTTTCCCCTGAGGGCAAGAAGGCATGAATTACATGATTTACATTTAGATGGGTGTGTGTTTGTGTGTGTTTGTGTACGTATGTGTTAATAGATGGAAAGCAGCAGAGGTTCCAGAGGAGACTGATTTTTCTATTTTATTTTATTTTTTCAAATAAAAGTCATTTGAAGTTTCCAGACTGTGTACCGCTGCTCGTATGTTGACTAAGTTAAGTCAGAGGGGAGACGTTCAAAAACGTAAAGTATAATCGAGCATATTTATAAAAGAGAAGACATCTTTTTAATATTTATACACTCTCTTGTTCCTGTGTGTTTTCTGCCATGATTCCCACAAACCACCACGCAAAAAAAATTTAGGTCTAAATAATTCAATTTGGTCACTGAATATAAAATCAATTTCCTCAGCCAGACGTGGAGAGCGTAAAGCAAGCATGTTAAACGGATAAGCAGCTTACACGCCAGGGTGAACCCTGCTTCCACTGCATACAATCACAGAGGGACAAATTAGGGTGAACCCTATTTTGGGACATGGTTTTGTTTGTGTGCGTGTGTGTGTGCGTGTGCGTGCGTGTGTGATAAAGAAGGACAGAGATAGGTGAATTGAGTGTTTGTCCTCTCCCGTGCTATTTATCCAACACGCTGTGAAGGATTGAATGTGGAGGGTGAGATAAGACTGAATCCTGCGGGCATCCCACCTTCTCCTCTCTGTCCTCTCTTTACCTCACAGTGGGCAGCGAGACAATAGTGCTCCCCTCTCTCTGTTTCAGCTCACACTTAAAAAAGACTTATTTCCATTGCAGACGTACTATTTCTCGCTCCTAACGTTGACGTTTTAAGAACACCCAGAAAACAAACCAGAGCTCAGACTATTAGTAAGTGAATCCATTATTTGACAGAAATTCAATCTGAAAATATGTCAATGATCATTATATTAGGTCATTTTAGATGGATGGCGATGTTAATCTGCTGGTTGCTCACATTCATGGTCCAAAGAAGATGGAGCTTACTGACGTCTGGTCCCCTCACTTTTCCTCATGAGGTTTACATTGAAGATGCAACATTATGTGAATGACATTTACAGCCTCAGCTGTACTTTGTCGTTAGTGGTAATGTTAGCATGCTAACATGCTAAACTAAAATAATGAACATGGTAAACATAACATCTGCTATGTTAGCTTTTTCAGTGTGATCATTTCAGCATGGCTGTTGACTCTTCGGCTCAGGCAAAATGCAAAAAATTCACTGTTTCCAGCTTCTCAAATGAGAAACAGTTCCACTGTATCTGCATCTGAGCTTCACGGCGTAAAATGAGCTTTCCACCAGAAGTCTTTTTCACATTAAAAATGTCTTGGTGCTCACTGATTTTAAGAGGCACGCCTATGTGCATGATTTACGTCATTACAAATAATTTTGAAGCAGATTTGGGTCCAATGTTCAGCATACACTGGTGGAGCCTACACAGAACAGACGTCACAGTGAGGTGGGAAACATCTTAGTTCCAGCCATTAAACTTCAAAAGTTAAAAATATTTATATATACATATATACTGGAATTTTTAGTGTGGGAGAAAGAGTACATGCAATTCTAAGTATTTTCATGAGGTAATTATACTTTTTAAACAATGTCAGACAAACAGATATTTTTAATGTTTGCCTTGTATAGGTTGTTCCTCTTATTTCATTGTGTGATATTGTCTCTGTGTATAATGCTGCTGCTACATTGAAATTTCACAGCTTGGGATCAATAAAGTACATCTATCTATCTTGATAAATGTGTGATGTGGATCATTAAGAAACAAGCAAGCTGCGATGGGATATTTTTAAACATTTCTTTGCTATTTTTGAAAGCAATTAGTCAAGAAAATAATCAGCACATTAATCAAGGATTGTTGATGAGGACACCCACACACACTTACTACCCTTTAAATCCGTCCGATTAACGGCCCACAGATGCTCCTCTGAGAAAATAAGACCAAGTGTGCGTGTCTGTTTGTGTGTGACAGTGGTGATGGGGAGAAAGGATTAAAGGTATTAATTTGGTGCATTGACATCCTCTTGATGAGTAATCGCCTGGATAGAGGGCTGACTAATTGGTTGATGAATATTGATCGCTTGTCTGTGTGAGGTTTATATGTCATTCTATTGGCAGAGCTCATGATGTTGCTGACTGGTAATTCATTTGTCAGTGTAACGTGGCGGCGGTGGTGGGTGTCACACTGTTAAAGGTTGAATCAACCCCAACAGCTTTATGTCTGCGGCGCCGTTTCTCTCTCTGCTCTGGTGCTATTCCTCTGCTTTACCTCCCTGCCATCCATCTTCTCCCCTGATTACATGTTACAGCTACTTGTGATTTCAGCTGACCAGGGCAAAGCCATATATCTGAGGTGTTCATACGGAGCGAAACCTGGGAGATGTTCAGACGCAGGCAGGGGAAGATGGAAAGAGGAGGGGGCGGAGGGGAGAGCCACAAGGGGAGTTTTATCTTTACAGTTTTCTTTATATATAGTGAGGGAAATGACTGATGAGGGAGATGAAGAGAACAGATAATTTAGCTGCAGTTAAGAGAGATATCACACTTAATTAAGGTTTAAAGCGTGTGTGTGCGCGTCTTTGTGTGTGTGAGTGCATCCAACGCCCTGGGCAGTAACTGAGGTTCTGCCTCGCATATAAACTTACCAATCAGAGTCCCTGCTACACGAGCTAGGAAGACAAGAGAGGAGGAGAAAGAGCGTGTGGACTCAAACACACACTCAGATACACACAAGCACACACCTGACAACATAATGGTTGTGAGCTACGGTTAGTGTAATGGCTATAGTCTCTCTAATTGCCTGAAGAGGACAGTGAGTGGAAAATGACCAGCGGACCACGAGCAGGAAGATTTATACAAACTCTTTTCCTGTGAGAGACATTAAGACGTGAACAACAAATCTCCTGCAATATTTAGTCACGCAGAAAAATGGACAACAACCTCATGAACACAGCAGATAACTAATGTGCTCTTGTTAGTGTATGTAATTAAGCTTTTCACCGCTTGCCTCTCAGATTCATTATTACCCATTTAACTGATTTAATCGTGTGAGAGAGAAAAAGAGACAACAGTAGACAGAGGGGAAAGGAACAGATCGAGGGGAAAGAAGGAGGTACCTTTACTGATTATCAATCATAGGGAACTTAACTTAATCAGTAGTATCAGAAGAAATTCAAATGAATTTTTCCCGTTTTTTTGCTCTCTTTTGGTTTCCTACCACCTACTCCAAGATCTGGCTCTCCAGCTGCTAAATGCTCCACTATGTTCAGCAGCTAGTTCACTAACTCTCTGTCTGTAACATAGTGCTAAACAGATAGTTTGATGTCATTTTATAGAGCCTGCTTCAGGCCAAAATGGCACAGTGAGAGCAGTGAGAGTGAATCAAAAAAGGGAGCCAATCAAACTCTCTGTAAAGCTCCATTAAGCCGAGGGGTGATAATTGTCTGATCATCATTGCAAGCCATCCCTTTCACATTGTTTTCACCTTATAATTTTGGAAAAAATTATTATAGCCGCTTAAATAAAACAGTTACAGCAATACGAAATGCGAGTTCTCTGCAGCGCTCACCTGTGGCTGCAGCAGTGGCAGTCGGATGTGAGCCAGCAGCAGGGGTAGGTGGCGTTCCCGCGTGACAGAATCATGAGCAACCCATGTTAGCAAAGAGGTAACTACGGTTTCCTCATCTGGCACGTTAACGTCATCGGACGTGAGCAGCCTCTCCATCTCCTCCACTGGGAGCAGGAGGAACTCCTGGCCTCCCACCACCTCCAAAAAGTGCTCCTGGTGGAGATGAAACGGGTATAAGAATAGGGAAGGGAAGAGTCAGATTAGTCTCTCAAGACGAATGAATAATGAATTGGGGACGGAAAAAAGAAAGAAGAAGCGGAAAAAAACGATAGGAAGATATGAGTGTAAGAGGATATGGGGTGAGGGCTGGAAGGAGAGGGGAAATAAGGAAGGAAATGAAGGCTTGAGAAAGGTCAGAGGAAGATAGATGAAAAGCCGAAGAAAAAAGGGTCTGGACGAGAAAAGGTTGGAGTGATTTAGTGGTATGAGATGGAGAGGCTGCTTGAAAAACAGAGAGCAGAGCTTCAGCGAAATATCATTTTCATTATCGATTCATCTTATGAATAATTTTTAATCAATCGGTTAAGTGCTTGGTCCTTAAAACATCCAAAAATAGTTACAAATGTCCATCACAAGATGACCTTTTCATATTTATTTTTGTTCACTATCATAAGACATTCCTCATAGTTAAGAAGTTGGAACCAGAGAATGGCTGTGATATAATTAATTTGATTTAAATTCAATTTCTGACTAATAATTTCAGTGTCAATTGGGATTGACTGTGGATGCAAAAAAGAAACAAAAATGAGACACTTAAACAAAGACACGCAGCCTACGTCATGCTTCGTAACTTTGACATAAGGAAGGTGATGGCAGTGGTGATTATGGTTGTTGTTGCAGCTATTACAGACATGTTTCCTTCTTTGCCATTTGTGTTTTTGATTAATCTTTTTTATCAGTCTTGAGGAAAAGAATTTTTGCAGTAATTAGAAAATGAGAGGAAAAACATGCAACATGTGAATGTGATATGATCAAGAAGAATCTAAACTTCTCTCTGCGTCTCTGTGTCGTCTATTGTACAGTTCCGACACATTACTTCCTTAATAACCCTGTGAGCTGTGTGTGAGTGTGTGAATAAGTATGTGCATATGAGTGAATTACAGACACAGGCAGACAGTCACGCCCAGATAAAACCACCTCCACGACATAATTACCGCAGATTAAAGTTTCACAATAATCCACTTAGAGGGAAACAGAGAGAGAGAAAGTGAGAATCAGACGAACATTGACACTGACAGACACACAGAGGGAGGCAGGCTGGGAGAAAAAAGGCCCGTAAAGACAAGAGAGAAACAGAAAAGAAAAAGAATAATCAAGCCAATGGAGGAGCTATTTCATAGTCACCATAGCAACCATGTGCTGAAACAGCCATTGTGGCGAGAATGGTGTGCGGTGCGTTGAGAACGAGGAACCAATTTGTTACCAAGAATAACATGAAGGCTGGAAAAAATGACCAAAGTCTGACAGGGGAAAGGAGAGGGAGATTATGTTTATTGTTCCTATATGAATTATTAAAACCTCACATCACCTGTGGGCTACATGAATCTGCATCATTATCTACCTTTTCCCAAGTTTCATTCATTTTCTCGCAGCAGCGCTACGATAACTGGAACTGTACCCACCATGGTGTAGGCATGAGCAGCCCTCTGCAGGTCATGGCAGCCCTGGGCGTCGGCGTAGGAGCGGATACCCAGACAGTTGGAGGGGTGGAGCTGCTTCATGAGGAACGAACAGCAGGCCTGAACCACAGATGACAACTGGAGCAGGCAGGAGGCAGACAGCAGAGACTCAATGGTGTCCTCCCTCAACTCGAGACGGCCTGGAGAGAGGAGGAGGAGAAGGAATGGCAATACCTTAAAGTGTCTAAGATTTTTTCACACAACTGAGACCAAAATGAATCCACTGAGTCAGTATATAAAACATGATGGCTGCTGACCTCTGAATCTTTTTCACTTTTTCTTTTTTTCAAATCCAAAACAAATCCCACAAGGAGTGAATTCCACCTCTTCAGGATTTTCCACTGTTTACAGTGTCGGAGGAATTACAAAAACGTACTCCACATGCAGCCACAATAGCCGGAATGGTTTTCAAATGTCTGTCGGCAAGCGGATTATTCCAAAAATATATGTTAAACCAAGTGTGACCCAAGTTGATGTTAACAGTGGTGTACACACAGAGAAGTCTCAGGGCCCCATAGTCATATTTCACACTGGTTGCACCAGTACACCAGCACATAAGCCAGGTGTGCTCAATAATACATTTTAATTTAATTTCTCATCACAGATTTCAAAACGATTGTCACCAGGAATAAAAATGCAAATGCATGTTTATTCACACGCAACAAGAGCTTATAATGAGAGAACACGTCACCCAATACTTTCTATTAAAAGTTGAGGACTCGGACTGTATATATTGATATTTTTATAAAAAAATGCAATCAGTGTGTCTGTGTACCTGTGTATGCATATTGCACCAGGACCCACAATGCATCCGGGTCTACTCCTTCCATCTTCACCTCTTCTTGCTTGGCCTCCCTCACATCACTGGTGAACATGGCCGCGAAGTAGTCTGACACGGACGAGAGGACCAGTCTGTGAGGGGAGAGAGTGTCAGGCATCAGTCAGAGAGGATGGACGACTGTGATGTAGGAACAGAGTACTTTGACCTTGCTGACAGGACGGGTTTCAACTTAAAGGGTAAAGAGGGAACGGAGGGGAACAGCAGCCTGGAGATGCTGACACAACGAGACAACACACATCACGATCATAATGTAAATAAATACAAGAGTAGACACACATACAAAGCACTATGAAGGTATCGTGTGCTCCACATGAAGCGCTTGTCTGATGATAAAACAGTGACTGAAATCCCTCTATGACACCTTTAACCTTTATTAAAAAAATTGTGACTCCTGCGATTTGGATAGTGCAATTTCGAAACAAGAAATAAAGGTGCAAAACAGGTATGTCGATGCAGACAACTGTATCTGATGCATCTCATCTGTCAGTAAACGGAAGCTGAATTGACGACCACGTGTGTATTCTTAGCTTGTGGAAAGTCTGCAGTTGCATGACAGATGATCACAACAGACATGTGTTTTGGAATACATCAAATCATTGTCTACAAGGAGTGGAAAGGATGTTTTGAGGTGGAAAGTATATATCGTCACAGTGCGAAAAAGAGATAAATCTATAAGTAACCACGACAGACAAGTTGGAACAAAAGACCCTGAGTAAAGTCCCGTCACGTACGTCTGTGGTTTCTTAGAGCATAAACCAGAAGGCTTCAAGACATTGTCACAAGGGACATTTTTCACTCATACAAACAAGACTGATGACTCTTATATCTGACTGCTCTTCTTTATTCTGTTCATTGGCTGACACACTTTAGATTCTTTTTTCATTAGATTTAGACTTAGGCCCATTTTAGAGGCCTTCATATTCATCTGATAGCAACCTCATATGTAGGTCTCATGTCTGAATAAACAGAGAATTATGCCAGTTTGTAATTAAAGTGCCTTCTATCTCTCCAATCAGTTATATGAGGACCGGCTAGTGTGCTCAGTAATAGTAAATAAATGGACTGTAATTATAACTGTGGTGGAGGGAAAGAAAGTCCTCCATGTACGCACACCACGCATAATTAAAATCACTCATTAGTGCGTGTAATATTAAATATTAAATTGCCTGATTTCCCCTAGAGAAATAAATCCCCCTCCAAACGGGACTCATCTTGTATACTCCTCTCTGAAGAGATGCTGTTAGATGTACAAGCAAACTGTGCAAACAATAGCCTGGCATAGGCCTGAGGCATCTCCAGATGTTCGTGCACGGTGAGCATATTGTTGAGGATAAAGAGCTCAGTGTCCTGAGACGTTTAAATGCCTGGTAGTCAAACTGCAGTGGAGCAAGATTTCCCTCACAAGAGTCAAGTTTTGAAAAATGTCATATAAAAGGGCAGTGACAGAAGGGAGACTGACCTCAAATCATTTATTTGTTTGAGGTTACTTAATCTTTAAAACCACTGCCATATTAGAAGATCTCCTGATTATGGGAATCTAAACTGATTTTTAGAAAAGATGTTGGCAGAAGTCGCGGAATGTACACATAGATGCCATAAGGGGCCCAGAGCTTTTCTCAGATTAACGCATTTTAACAAGGCGGTCACAAATCTCAGGGCTGTCTGAAAAGTCAAACATTTTACAACAAGAAGCAAAAGAATAAGAAAAAAATTACATGAGCTGTGTTCGCCACGTCACCCATGTCTATTCCCTGCAACAATAAATTCTTTGGTTACACACGACATGACTAAAAAACGTCTATCTTTCTGTGCAGATGTGTCCACACAAAACAATATAAAAGAAGAAGCAACCCCTTCCAGATCAAGTCCTGGCATGCACTATAAAAGACATGCCAATCCGTGCAGTCAGAGTGGAGATTATTCAATTTGCATGTGTCAATCACAGCAGCTGAGCTCATGGACGAGAGGGAAAGAATGAGAAAGAGGGAGAAAGAGTTATGTGCTTAATATAAGGTCAATGTAAAATTTAGAGGCGAGAGAGTCTGAGAAAGAAGATATACTGTCTGGCATAATGGAGCGAGCCAAATGAAGGACAGAGAGGAATTATCTAAAGGTCACTGGTGAAAAGACAGTTAATTAATTCGCCACCGCAACAATCCATTACCCTTTCATGTCACTGTGAAGTTAAACACAAACTTGAAGGCATTAAAAAAGAGGAAAAACAGGAAGTACTCGCTGCTTAATATCGTATGCTGAGAAGTTTTTGTTCTTTGCCCTTTTCTCTTGGAGATGTGTTTTGTAAATGAGGTTGCGACTGACTAATGGATGCAAAATGACAGTGACATATATAGTAGTCCTACGGATCACTGCAGGGTAATGTCCTGATCTTAATATGGCTGGGGATACGTGAAGGGGTCATGTTAAAGCTCCATATGTTAAACTGGCTTTGTGTCTGTTTACAATGTTCTGCTGACTGTCTGCATCCACTGTTGTGTGTGTGTTTTAACTCAGGGTCAACAGACTTAAATCTGTATGCATGTGTGTATGTGTTATGCACATGTTCATGCGGTAATCTCATTACTGAGTGTGACACTGGGACCTTGACAGATAGCCTGAAGCAGAGAAGAGTGGTGTGTGTGTGTGTGTGTGTGTGTGTGTGTGTGTGTGTGTGTGTATGTGTGTGTTTTACAGACAAAGATGTCAAAATACACCATAGTCAGCAGGTCTGCCAGTTGGGTATGTCTTTCTTATCTCTCTCTCTCTCTCTCTGGCACACATACGCATACACACACGCACACATTTTGACTCCTAAATTCTTCATGTGGGTCTCTGTCTGACTCGCAGTGAGCGACACAGGATATATACAGCACCAGGATATTTACACACACACTGTGCTGAAGACAGAGACATGGCAAGCAGTGTCACACTGTAATGGAAAGAGCACAGAGTAGACAAAATGCCAGAGTGAAGAGAGCAGGAAACAGGCGAGATGGACTCAGGAAAGAAGGGCATGAGCTGGAAACTGAACAGTGCGAGTCTGTTTGTGTTTGAGTGTGGATGTGCTGCTCGGAGCAGATATACAGTAATGGAAAAACAGAGAGGGGAAAACAACATGAGGCTGGGTAGGAGAGACTTGCTCAACTGTTACGACTTTTCTTTACACAGACTCACAACTAGAGGTATAAAAGAGGTCCTCAGCCATGCCTGGCTCTAGGGATGGCAGAATGTCAGTTTGCAGTCAGTCACCACTTTGGTCCAGACTGAAATATCTATTGATATTAAATAAATTTCCATTGCATCTTTATATTCAAAATTCACATTCCCTGGAAGATGTTTCCTTATGACATGGTGAACGCCACCAGCAGGTTTCCAGTTATCCTTATCCTATGACTTTTCCTGCATGACTGCCATGAGGTTCACATTTGTGGGTCTGAGATAATGGCTTGAACATCGGATGGATTCTCACAAAATTTTGGCCACATTTTTAATTTGTCCAACACTATCTTTTTCCCCCGATATATGGTCCCATAAGGGGTGGGACTTCACCCCCCCCCCAAAGACATTTGGTATAGCCCTTACTGTCATGTGAGCATGTTAGCATGCTGACATTTTCATTTAGCTTCAAGCAGCCTCACAGAGATGCCAGCATTGTTTTTGTCTTGTTGTACTAAAAACAAACAAGAACCATATTATGAACACAGTGGGTCCCAGATGCACAGGATCTAGAATAACAGCACATGAAAGTATCTCAACTAAAGGTATACTTCCTAAAGTCAGTTAAGGTAGTGTTCATATGGGGGTACAAAAATAGATTTGCAGGGTAATGTATTTCTGTAGGGTACAGCAGCCCCAGAGCAAAACATAACATCTAATTATGCTCTACTTTTTTAAAGTGCATATACAGTAGAGTTTAGGTTTTGCTGAAACTGTGCTGCTTGCAACAAACTCCACAAGAAATGTGCAGCTACATACAATCTAAGTGGCCTATTCAGCATGTGCAGAGCTTTTGTTTGTGTGTACATGCAAGACGGAGAGAGAGGGAGAGAGAGAGGGTGTGTGTTTTGTTCTCAGAAAAGCTCCTTTATCCTACACATACAATAAATCAATTGCAAGCAAAACAACCACTTCCAAACAACGATGTCTTACTCTACCACCCCCTTGCTGGCACAAACACACGCACACACACAAGACACACAACTTCAGATGCCGACACACTCTTTCACATACACCATTAGGATTCTCGTACAGCAGGGTCTTTTGTTGGTCACCATCTGTGCCTTGAGGACTACATGAAATGAGGCAGAAGTGGAAGACAGTGAGAGAAAAGGAGTCTTCCTGCTGATGGAGGATTCTCCCCCCGAACCTCGTGCAGATGGACCCTGCTGCTGCTGCACCAGTGGCCTCATGCCCAGAGAGCAACAGCAACAGTGCAGTGTAAAGGGCTATGAGGTGGGTGACAGGCGCACGCGTGCGTGAGTGTGTGCTGTGTGTGATGCATGATTCAGAGGCTCAGTTGACTGTGTGTCGCACAGAGAGACTACACAAATAAAAGGGACTTCTGTGAGTGTGGCTCTTCTGTGTGTGTTTGCGAAAGATCCTTTCCTGACAGTACCTTATGTGTGCAATATGTGTCGTGAGTGTCATTTGTGCAGTATGTGTCGTGAGTGTCATATGTGCAGTATGTGTCGTTTGTGCAGTATGTGTTGCGTGTGTCATTTGTGCAGTATGTGTTGCGTGTGTCATGTGTAGTATGTGTTGTGAGTGTCATATGTACAGTATGTGTTGTGTCATGTGCAGTGTGTGTTGAGTGTCATATGTGCAGTATGTGTTGTGTCATATGTGCAGTATGTGTTGTGTCATATGTACAATATGCATATTGCATGTGTCATGCATGTTCAGCAACATGCAAGAGTTGAGGCCTTTGCACACCAAGCCTGTTTTTTGTGTGTGCATTTTTTAAAATCTGTCCCCGATAAAAAAATGTTTTGCACAGGAACAGTTAACGGTTAGATGCATTAATTATTCTATTTGTTGTGAAAATTCACAATACGAGACAAGATAGAATCGTCAGCAGTGAAGATGATTTTGTGGTTTTCACTTCCAGAAAAATGGAAAAGACATTAGCTTACTAAGTCCATCCAATCCTGAAAACAAGACAAGAGCAAAAGTAGTTTCATCTGCTGATTAAGATGTTGTGGAATTACCGGATCACTTCCAGGTGTATTTCAGGATGTCAGTGGTCAAAAGAAGACCACCACACATTAAAAAAAGTCCAACAGTTTACCAGTCAATCCTGTACTGCACCTGGACAGACGTCCAGTTAGGAAGTAGGGACACATGCCCTCCACACACAAGTTACATCAGAAGTGATGTGACATGATGTCTTCTAGTTGCTAGTTTTGACTCAACAAACCACAAGCAAACCAAAAAAATCTTACTGAAGCTGAAACCAGAATATATTGGTTACACTGGTCAGTTTTGATTAAATAAAACTTTATTAAGAAAATACTTGCAGATTGATTGTCAACTAATCAATGGATTCTTTCAACTTTAGATGAGTTCATTTCATTATGTATCAGTTTTTAGCATTACTGAGCAAGTTTGCATTTTTCAACAACTTATATATATAGACGAGGTGAGGATACGTGTGTGATTGTTTGTGTGTTAACATTTATCATGTGTATGCAGTTGCCCGGCAAAGAGACATTACCTTTAAACAACATGAATCAAATTTAACTCTTAATAATATATCTGCCTTAAAGTGAAACACATTTTTTGATGATGACTGTCTAATCTCACAATTACTCTGGTTTTACACAGGGTTTTTTTTTTTTTTAAACACCTCTATAGTAATAGTAATTAAGAAACTAAATTCTCTACAATCTAGAAAAAACAACTGTTAAGTCACTGACTGTTTACACCTTTTCAAATCTGAGAATTTGCTGCTTTTCTCTATATCTATGTGTTTGTGACTGTTACTCAAACAAAAAATGCAACTCATCTTGGCTTTTGGCTCAAATAAATGATTAATTAATCTAAAACATAACTAAGACATTATTTGATAATGAGAAAAAAATGAAACATTATTTGGAGCCCTAGTGATGTAGTGCATGTGCATCTTTGCTCCTACCTGTGTGCAGGTATCCGCCTCTCTCCAGCCACCAGTATGACATCACACAGCTGTCGGGACCTCAGGTAGCCCTCCATCTTGCGGAAGGTAGCGTCGGCGTGGGACAGAGCGGTGAACATACACTCCTCTGGACACGCACATGGCTCCATCGACACGCATGAGGACAGCGTGGCACTGCTGTTCGACGTCCTGTGCCCACACAGTGACGGGCAGACAAAGACGAGCATTCGCGTGAACACACACACGCACAAGGACAAACAGACACAAAGAGAAGGAGACAGAGGCATTGAGTGCATGTGTTGATGCTCATTCTCTTTTGTTCAAGACAAAGAGACAGATGTGTAGAGGGAGCCATGCCAGCTGCTCAGTGTTTTGCCTTGTGCCATTCCCTCACACATTTTCGCGTCACTTTTCCAACAGGGTTACTGTATGTCGCCAGAAGCAGACAAAAGCTCTGTAATGGTCCAATTACTAGGAGTAAATGGCCAGATAAATTTAGCCCACTTAAAAGAGAAGCTGCCAATTAAATAGCTGTGGGAGACGAGCCCATAGGATATGCAGTAATTTACTCTGCTCCCTAATGGCAACCAGTTTCCTTGTATCTATACCAACAATAGGAAATGAAGCAGCGTTTTGAGCCAGGATGGCTTCAACACGAGCTCATCGTTGATGGGAGTGTTGAAGCCCAAGGCTGTTATGTCATATTCTTTCAGTCTGAGCTGATGAGGTGTGTGAGTCCATGTGTGTTGATCAAAGACAGGCACCGAAGTATGGCTGCCCTGTGAATCATCAGCCATCATGGCTCCCAAACCAGCTTTTAATTTATGAGAGCCAGAGCTCTTCTTCCATTTTTAATTTAACAGCAGAAATGGCAAAACTGGCCCTACAGCACAAAGCGATAAGAAATGAACTGATACTCCAAGGATGAATAATTTTTCGACGCTACATTGTCGAGAAATCACACTCTTCTAGGGATGTGGAAGTGCGTGTGTGTGCGCGTGGGAGGGGGGTTTCTTGCAAACTGTCCTAAATTGCAATTTTCCACATGCATATTCTCGAAGGTATAAACAGAGAGCACGCGAGGCACTGGAAAATGTGACTACACAATGTGATTTTAAATGATCTAAAATTACAAGTCTGAAGACATTTTCGTGTGCATCAGTAGTGTGTCTTCATTCTGGAATTTATCTAAAATCTAATTCGTACATGCACCTTTGTTTGTCTTCTATTATGTTTATGTTTTCCTATTTAAGGGTTTTGTGGAGTTTTGATATCATTGATGATATTGGAGCATTTGTGTGTCTTTCAGCCCACTGTTAAGCCTGTTATGATAATTATGCTATGGTACATATCTTATCTTACATCATTGATTTAACTGGCCATTTTTGCTGACATCGAAATTGCCTGTTTAAATGCAATCATGTTAAAGCTGCTGCTGTAAGTGATATCGTTTTATCAAAATAAGTATCAAATAGCTTTATATTACAACATGCATTACTGTGTTTGGTCAGTAACCTCCTCCCTCTCATGCAGCTTAAGATAAAATAAATGTGCTAACATCCCTGTCCACTTTATCCAATCAGGACAGAGAACTTCATAAAGAGGATGATCTGGTACCTACAGCACCTAACAGGAAGTTGGCTAAATGACAACAACGCTTACAGCAGCCTTAACACAATCCATTTAATGTATTGTTATAGTTGTGTTCTTTTTATTTGTTTTACTTAATTAGGATATTTGTTTCATATTCCAATGTCCAATTCCAGTGTCCAACAAATAAAGAATGAAGAGTTGATAGCAATTTGAAATTGTGTATATGTATTATAATGCTATTGATTTAGCGTTTTATCAGTGACATGCAATGGTCTCAAAATGACAGCTATGTTGTTAACTGCAGTTACTTCTGGATTAAACTATCATCAGATAGAAGCAGTTATCATGACTTTGTTGTAAGTTTAATCCATGTTCTAACACACCTTGACACCGAGTACAACCCCCCCTCGAGAGATAAAATTTGGGGACCACTAGCTTACGTAGATTTAGCATCCTCAGAAACGACTGCACAACAACAATACACTGCAGTAAATGGGTCCAAGTATAAATCACCATCAAATGCCATAAAAAATGCTCAGAACTGCACCAAACTTCAGTAACATTAGAAACAGGGTCCCAGCACATATTTCGAGGAATCAAACATTTGATATCGTTGCCGGCTTTGTCGGAAAAGATAAACAAAACTCACCACCCGAGAAGCCTCCTTGTTAAGGGGAAGCCCTGTGAGTCGATTACTGAGTGCAGAAGAGTCCCGCAGTAATGATATTCACTGAGCTGCGGAACTCTACTGCACTCTGTAATCGACTCACAGGGCTTCCCCACAATGAGCCTGCAGTTGGAGAGGTGAGTTTTGTTTATCTTTTCTGACACAGCCGGCAACGATGCCTTGAAATATGTGCTGGGACCCTATTTGTAATGCTGCTGAAGTTTGGTGCTGTTCTGAGCACTATTTGTGGCTTTTTGATGGCGATTTATACTTGGATCCTTGCTGCAGTGTATTGTTGTTGTGCGGATGAGGATGCTAAAATTACGTTAGCTAGCGGTCCGCAAACTTTCTCTCGAGGGGGGTCATACTCAGTGTCAAGGTGTGTTAGACTATGGATTAAACTTACACCGGAATATCCCTTTAATTGTTTTGGTTCACTCTCATCGGCATAGTTTTCAGTGTTTTATATGAGACAATCTAGGATAAATTGACAGTACACTACCTGCAGAGCACCGAAAGGCAGACCGACAAAGTTCATAACTAGCTCATCTAGCAAACTACAAAAGAAACAGAGCTAAAAGAGAGACACTAAAAGAGTAGCCATGCAGGAACAAGACAGATGCAAATTGTGTTTCTGCTGTTTGTTAATGAATTCACAATATCATCTTAAAGGCATTGAATGTCAGTGTTTATGTCCCCTTCTGCTACAAGCAAATATTGCTACAGCGGGTTTAAGGCACTCTGAGGCCAACTTTGATTTTGGGGCTTATTGAATTAAAAAATAATCTCATAAACTCTTAGAAAAAGTTATAAGAATATGCTGCTATAAGTTGCGTTCACTGTGTGTGTACTGCACGCATTCAGGATTTTGTGCTACTGCTGATGTGTCATCCACCCTCCGTCCTCTACACCTCTACATCTGTCTCCCTTCCTCACTTTTACATCTTAAACTAATCCATCACTCACTTCATCCCACCTCATCCCATCATCCCAACATCCATCTCTGCCTCAGTTTCCTCTCTTCCCTATCCCACTCTAACCCTCCAAGGAGGCTTTTTGGCTAGCGTTCCCGTCCTCTTGTGTGAGTGCGCGCGCCTGTGAGTGTGTATGTAGACGAATGGTGTGGCTAAATACTGCCAAAGGAGATGGCTTTGAAGTGGGGGAACGCTGCCTTCCAGTCCCCTTAATTGAGCCTGGCAGGCACTCAACATGGACCAAGAGAGAAACAGAGGGAGAGGAGAAAGAGAGTGTGTGTCTGGGGCGAATCAACACCACGCAGCCAGATTTTTTAAACCCCTGCACCAGGCAAGGACACTCACACAGCTGCCATTCAGTGTCTCTCTCCCTGCCTCACTCTCTTTCTCTCTTACTCATTTGCGCACACACTCCCTCGTGATTAACTATCTAGCCTGATTAGCCCGTAGGCTAATGGCTAATGCAAATGAAACTTAGTTCTGTAAGCTGATATACGATGTGATCACGCAGCCACGGAGCCTGCCTGGTCACATGTTACACCGTCCGTGACACACATACAAACGCTTTTGTTTCCCACACACATTAGAGGGAGAAATAAAAAGAGAGGGCACATGAATGGACAAGGGTGGGCAGAGACGAACACGGGACAGAAGGAGGGCGAGAGAGAGACAGAGAAGGAGAAGGAGAGAGAGCGAGAGAGAGAGAGAGAGTAAGGGAAGCACACCAGGATTAAAGGGGGTGAAGCTGGGTGGGGTGAGAAAGAAAAAAGGGAGAGGAGGAGATCAGTGGAGGCGAGCCTTCAGCCACTCTGGGATTCCGTACGCATCCCTTCCCATGATCCCTTCTGGGATTCTGCCACTCTTGGAGTATCATACTGTAACCAGGAGCTCTCGGAGGGAAGGAGTGAACAGTATATAGAAACATACACACACAAATTAAAAAACATACATGCAGGGAGCTGCACATGTATGCTGCAGACACTAATGTCTGTGTTGGTATGGCAACCATGCATGTGCAAGGACATGGCTATATGAACAATGCATACTGAATATCTGCACATATGCGCATCATATTCCTCCTTCGTCTATGCTAATGAGGCTTGTGTATGCGCACATTACTATTAAATAGAAGTAATTTCCTGTGTAAGCGCTGCCAGACTTCTATCATCACTGAAGATGTGACATCACGTCTTGCATAACAATAGATATTTTTAAAACCATAAATCTCTCCTTAATTCTACCACTCACATGCAAACATACACATTCGCGGCAAAAACAAATGGGGCATGGAATGAAAAAGCATTAGACATTAATTTTTTGTTTTTTTTAAAATCATGCCTGCATTTGCTCCTCCTGAAAGCTGTTTTAAAAGTGTGAGTGTGCATGTGTGCGTGTCCTATGAATCATTTATTTTTTCTGATGTGTGTCTTGGGAACGCAGAGCATGATAGGAGGCTTTCAGATGCATCATTATGCCAGTGTAGTAAACACACACATACACACAGCCTGTATTTCTCCCTTTACTTCATCACATTTACTGCTGCATCATAATAAAAACATAAATCAGGGAGTCTGTGCAGATGCGCTTAAAGAGGAGTTATGATGCCCTAATTGCTTTGTTTTGCTGTCTCCATGGCAACTATGAATTAAATGCCCTTTCCCGCTGATGCAACACACTCCATCATGCATGTCCACGCAAACACAGGGCATTAAAGAGTGTGCGTAAAAAGCTGGAGAATCAGCCACTGAAGACAGAACAATATAAATGTCAAGTGCAGTATCAAGCTACATATGGAGCTCAGCCCTGGAGTAACATTGTTAATTTGACCCTGTAAATCCCTTATTCAGAAGAGTGCACATTTGTGTATTTGTGTCTTCTGGTTGGTGAAGCCTCATTAGGAGGTTGAAGGGAGAAATCAGTGGACCACATGCTGTCCCAAAGGTACAAAGCCATCATTTTCCCTCTCCCGCTTACTGTCTGTATGTAATGTGTGGCCCTCAACTACTGCGCTGTCTGAGCAGCATCTTGTTTGGTGAATCACCCATTTATTTTTCTATTTTTTCAATAGGAGCACAATGACAATTTCCACCTGCCCAGCAGTAATGATGACAATACTAAAGTGACAAAATGAAAAGCCAGTTATTTAGAACCAAGTGGTTAAAACGGGATCAACAGCTGCAGTGATTAATCGATTTGTTGTCAATCATTAAATTAATCAGCAAGCAATTCATTGATGTGGGTAATATCTAAGAGAAAAATCTCAATTCTTTGATTCCAGCTTCTTAAATGTGGTAAATCTGATTTCTTTACTTAAACTGTAAACTGAATATCAAGACATTAAAAGGATGATAATGGATATTTTTCACTGTTTTCTGACATAGTGAAGGTGAATAACTTGATTAATCGAGGAAGTAAAGCTCGGTTACAGTGATAAAGCACAATGATTCATAAAAACACTACTTTACCGCCCTTTAACTGTGAGCTAACTCAACCAGTGAAGAAGCTCCTCACTCGCTCTAACTTTGTAAGAGAGTGTATGTAAGTTTAGTTTCAGCTACAAGGTCGCGAAGCACACATTAAACTTCTGCCTCCCTCTTCGCCTCCTCATACCTGCAGGAGCTGGAGTCAGTTTCCGGATGGATGTTATCTTCAGTGCCCGACGCTCCCGCTCCAGCTGCTGCTGCCGCCGCCGCCGCCGCCTCCTCTTCAGCCCCCACATGAGCGGTGGGCTCGGGTACCAGCGGAGCCACGGGAGCTTCGCCCGGTGGCTCCATGCTCGTCAGCGGCCGGGAGCGACGACGAGGCGGCGGGGAGACCCACGACAGCCCCGCGGCGGAGCTCCTGCACTCTGGCTGGCTGAAGGAGCGGGGACAGGAGCTCCCCGTCGCTCCAGCTGCCGCCCCCCCCGGACCGCCCCGACTCCCCGCCGGATCAGCAAACTTTCTGTTGCTGCCGTTACACAGGTTAGACCCGGCGCTGCCGCTGACCACCAGCCCGCCGTGACTCCCCGCACCGGGGTTTACGCTGCCTGGATTCGGGTTGCCACAGCCGCTAACTGAAGGTCCATCCCCGGAGCTGCCGCCCGTTCTCCTCCCGGCGAAGTAGTCTCCCAGCGGCGGGGAGTGAGGCGGAGGGACCGCGGGGTGACCGAACCACCTCCATCGGATCCTGAGGATCTGCTTCACGTCGAACTCCTTCCGCGAGGAAGAGCCCGAGCCGCTACTCGACATTCCAGGGCTCGGCACGAGGAAATGGCGGGGGAGAGCCCGAGCCGCTCTGCCGTTAAAGCTGCGCACTGTACTGACCGAGCGTCTCTCTTGGCAACCGCACGCCCGGTAACCGCGACTGGAAGGTAGTGAGCGGAGTATGGAGAGTATATGAACGGAGAGGGAGGAGGGAGGATAGGAGGGCTACAGAGTTTTACCGTCAGTGCCAAAGCCTTTTTTTCATGCTCAAACTAAACCACAAACATTCACCACAAGGACAAATTAATGTCACATTTCTGCCAAATAATGCAACACAGGCCACAGGCATGTTGTAGCAGAGAGGAATGATCATTATCGTCATCTTCATCTTCATCATCATCATCAGTCAACAGGCCAGACATAAATCAATGATATCAGCCAATCTGTTTAAAATAGTATATGCAGTTATATTCTGTTTAGACCTGTTACAAAAAGTCAGAAAATCAAAGATACTGAGTTAACCATCACATCAAATGAAGAAAAGCAGCAACTGGGGCCAATGAATGCTGGAAGTCTGACTCAAGCTAGGGGTGTCACTTGTAACTATTACTGACAATAACATAATATATAATAACATCCTGCAAATAATCCAGCAGCTCTCAAAGTATTTGTTTCTTTCTGTTCTTGCTTTGTTAAAGTATTTGTATAACAAATGTTATTAATTTAACAAAAAAAAGACAAAATATATAATAAACAAGAGCATTTTTTGGTCAAAATTTCCATAATCACCACAACACTATTGTTCCCGTGAATTCTTCTGGCCATGAGAATCATAGGCACTTAGTAGGCTTTTTTTGGTCAGGGTTAGCACACTGTCTCCAGGGAGTAAATAAAAGCCATATCCTCCTTCAACAGAATGTGTCTTCATTTTAGAGTGGGTGCACAGACAACAGCAATCATTTCATGTTAATCAAAGACTCTGAAATGTAATGAGGCGGTGGACACATCCTCTTTATCATCTCCTTTTCCACCCTGTCTGGCTGTCTTCACTCACTCCTCCAAGCACCGGTCTCTCTCCGTCTTATTGCTGCCAGACAATCACACTTTGTTTATACACCCGCCTGCAGTACGCTGACGTGATGATTTGTTGTTCAAGCAGATATTGAAAACAGAAAGATAGCCAGCATTTCTTCAGATTACCACAGTGGGGGACCTGAGTGTCCTTGAAAGTGAAATCTCACTTGTCCCTAACCACACACACACACACACACAGCGTGATTCCCCTTTCCCCTTTTCTCCACAAACCATTGCTCTTCTCCACCCATTACTACACTTCCTTCCTGTCCTTCCCTCCATCTGCAATGCAGCAGCTATTCATAGACAGTAATGATCAGTGGGAGCGGGTCCTGTGGGAGCCATCCCATCCAGGCGCCCGGGGCACCCAGCAGCAGACCAGTCAGCCAGAGCCTTCCTAACCTTCTTCTGCAGCAACCTCTGGAGGACCAAAGGATGTGCCGGAGCCACGGAGCCGGAACACAGTGCGTTCTGGATGGAGTACCACCAACAGGATGGGAGGGATACTTTAGGATCCCCACTCTAACAGAAATCAATAAGTCAAACAGCCGAGGTCAGTTTGTGAATTACACAGACGGGAGATTTGTTACTCATAAATTGGTCTCACGGATCTTCACAGCCAGGCGTTGAGACTCATTTTTTCCACAAATAAAAGACTGAGTGGAGCCGATGAACATGGCCGATTTAACTTTTACCGCTTTTGTTTGCCAGATTCCCAGAAACACTGGGCTTTTTTCTTCAGTTTCAGGATGTACTGACGACTGAGTGCGGGACCACCCTGCTGCTCTATCTGATCAATACTACAAAAGTCAATACGCGCACACAAGCCGAGTCTACAAGGAGGCATGAAAACAAGCAGGCGCTGTATCATTAAGGCAAAGAAATAACAAAAGGTCAGAGCTGGGGAGCAAAATGTCACGGTGAATCAGGTACACACCGAGCTGTTCGGGATGATTTGGAGACTTTGGTCAAAATACCAACAGAAGAGCCCGACCCCAAACAGACTCTTATAAAAAATGTACACAAACACATTATTTTCACATTGAAGATTTTCAATTTGGGGTGTTATCACAAGTAATATGAATAATGTTAATATGTTTTATGTTCTTGTCTTTTCAGAGCCTTTACTTAAAGGAGATGTATTATGCTCATTTTAAGGTTCATAATACAATTTTTCATACAGCAGCTCTGTTTCCCCACCTCCCTCTGTCTGACACGTTCTGTTTAGCGTTTCCTGTCTCTTTAAGGCCCTCGCCCTCATACATCTAGTCTGCTCTGATTGGTCAGCTCACACATGCCTGAGTCAGCACTGCTAACAACAAGAGAGCAGCTGTGCAGAACTACTGGCGGAGGAATTCATTACATGCAAATGTGTGACTCTGTAATGGAGACGTGAAGGCAGAAATGGTAGCAGGCTGCCACACTGGGTCGCAACTCAGCCTTCATTTTCACGTGAGATTTCGTGCGTGATGGCTGTCAAAATTTGCATAGTGAAAGTGATCTAAATGTTGATGGTGCCATTATTCTATAGTCCTTACACTGTGCAGTCAACATTCACTTCTTTATGATACAATAAAACTAAAAACTCACCTGTTGCCAGTTTAAGTCCCTGCAGAATCGCCATGATCAAAAGCTTGTGCGTGTTTTAAATAAACAACCTCCAGTGTATGGAAATTCTTGCTTTTTGTCTCAACCCCAACTAAAATATGAATTTGTGTGACTGTTTTGCATATTGATTGACTGACTTAATTCTTCTCTAAGCATTAAATGCTCCAGGAGACACATTTGGCCACACTCCCTGCTGCAGGCTTGTATCTACCCAACAAGAATGATAATACGTCTACACCAGCTTTCGAGAGAATGAATTTCATGTGTTGTTTCAGGCTGTTTGAGTTTAAAAGTCCCAGAGTTAAAGGAGACCTATTAAGCTTTTTCTTTTTTAGCCCCCCATCTCTCAGTGTTTCATGTGTCTTCTTGTACTCGTTAAAGATCTTGAAAGTTGAAAAGGTCAGAGTCCACACCAACAAAAAACTCTGTGACATCACACTCTGTCACATGTCTCACAATTGGCTTATCTATGCTTGGAAACTAGTTTGGTATGGAAGAACTGATTTGTTGCAGCTGCATCTGCTGTTGTTACCAGTGCTGGCTCAGACATGTGCGAGCTGACCAACCAGAGGAGACTGGGTATTTGGGAGGTGGGGCCTTAAAGAGACAGGAGTTAAAACATTTCAGACAGAGGTTGAATACACAGCTGCAGCACTGGAAAGTGTGAGTAAACTGATGGGTTTATCAAGCATTAAAGCATGTAAATCAATTCACTAAAACTATACCAAACCAAAATAAAATCATGAACCTGAAAATTTAAATAATATGCCCCCTATAAGGGGATATCTGGATAACTTCATTTTAGTTTTTCCAACCAGAGTTGGAGTCCTGCAAAGAACTCTGAACCCAAGCATTTCTGCAACACTCACAATGGAAACGCCGTCCTGTTTCTGGGGGAGGCTGGGAATGGGGCTCTGAGGGCGAATGAAGCTGAGGAATGACGGGCCATTCAGCTCTGGTCTCCTTCGGTTGGATCTAATCATTGGTCACTTGGCAGGAGCCTCCTTGAGCCGCCTACTGTTATTGGTCTCCTGGCTGTGGTGGTCCAAGGCTATCACTCAAAACTCCCTGGCACAGCTTTATGACTGTACGTTTCTCTGAACACACACGCACGCACACACACACACACACACACACACACACACACACACACACACACACACACACACACACACAGAGGCAGGCAAAAAAATGACACCATGAAATCCTATTCACACTCTCTTCACACCCGATAATCGTCCTGTTTATGTATTCACACATGCAGTCATGCATGCACAGAAGCACACGTACACACACACACACCACATCGGCAGCATGCAATCCCATTTATGCACACTTTGTACTTTATAAGGATTCAACTACACGCACACACACACACACACACACACACACACACACACACACACACAAATACAAATGCAGAGCCAAATAAAAACAGGTAGCAGTCATCCAGGGAGAGCTGTCGTAAAAGATTTTATGGGGCCAGAAAGTGAAACATTATCTGTCTGGCCCGTCTGTGATGATCAGCTCATCTCTCATGAATGATGTTCGTCCTCCAATGGCCTCCTTCCAACCTCGCTCTCTGTTATCTTTCTCTCTTTTCGCTCCCTCTTCTCTGTCTTCTTTTTCCTCCCTATACACAGTTTGAAACCTTCTCCTCCCTCCTTTCCTTGCCACCCGCGCTCCCCCCTATTCTCCCCAATCGCCTTCCCAACCTCAATTTCCTGCTCGCCTTCCCTGCTATTATACTGTGACACCAGGGGAATGTGTGTGTGTGTGTGTGTGTGTGTGTGTGTGTGTGTGTGTGTGTGTGTGTGTGTGTGTATATATATATGTGTATGTTTGTGTGTGTAATGGTGGCACAGCAGCCGTGATTCCCTGAGGTGTAGACCTGAAGGGACGACGCTACAAGAGCCATTGTTCTATATAAGCTCACAGGCACACGCATCATGACTTGTGTGCGTATGCCCATGCACCCACCCACAAGAAAAAAAATACACCTACTATACATTCTGCATGCATACACATAAAAAACACAAGGACAGACTTTCATTCAAGTCACGGCCCATACATCACACGCGCACAAACACACACGCTTCTACACACACTCTCACTGGCTGTTTCCGTTGTGTAATCAGAGTGTTGGTTTGTACTGTAGCTGCAGGCAAGTCCGTCCTTGAGACTCAGAACAGGCTCAGACTGGCCAAGCAAATAATTACCTCTCCAAGCTGACACGCCGGCTCCTCCCAACATATGAACGGGAAGGAGGGAGAGCGTGTGTGTGTGTGTGTGTGTGTGTGTGTGTGTGTGTGTGTGTGTGTGTGAGTGAGTGCAATTAAGTTGATCAATATTCAATGCTATTGAACAGAAAATGTATTTCACACCGAGGCAAGAAGGCTTGCAGGGTGGAGGGAAACCAAAGGGTTGAGCCTGTGTGTGATTACTTGTATGTCATCTGAACCAGCGTGAGTTTTAGACCTTTGGAGGTGACATTTTGCCAATTTCTCACTTTGGACTGGACCTTCAAAGGGCATTTTGTTTGAGACCTAGTGTCAATGTCCAGATGAAAGGCAAAGAGCGCTGTCAGATGTACGATAATGACCTTATTTGTGCAATAATTTGTACAACCTTCTGAACGACGTATGGTCAATAATGCCGAAAAAGCCACAATATCTCACAATTAACTGTTTTGCGATGCTTGCATTAGCAGCTAGTTTCAGTCTACGCTGTCATGTTTAATTTACTTCCCAGACATGATCATGATAGCAAAATATTGATCCTAGGTCTCACCTGACCTCTTTTCACTTGTGCAAGAAGACTCTGAGGTGGTGCTTGAACTGTCTCACTAAGGTATGCTGCGTTCAGGAAACCTATGCGCATATTAGTTTTTGTGGATATGAGTAGGATACAATAAAACAGGATATGCAGGTGAGACATAACATTGGGAGGAGTTTGAACATGCTAGCGGTATGGTATCAGTCAGGGACAGAGAGACAAAGCCCATTATACGCTCCATGTTGTTGCTAAAGCAATCCACTAAAATACCTTTCATATAATCTGAAGCTGTAACAGATAACATTTTGCCTAAAGCCAATACATTCTTGCAGGCAGTATTTGGGGAAAACGGGAGCACCTGAAGACACACTGATGTGGCCACCATGTTGTTGCTAGCAAGCTAACTACTGAATCTTTGCTCTGTGAGCTAAAAGTTGATTGATTGATGGGTGGATATCTTGATAGTCTCGGTTGAAATTGGTTGATCCAAGCTGACATAAGCACAGGAACACAACAGGTTCTGATTTTGATACAAGCATACAAAGACATTAAGGAAAAAAAAAAGATGTGTTGCGTATTTTTAAAGAGGCTCTGTGGAGCTTCTGTGTTATGCTGGAAGTATAAAGTCACATCTGTCAGAGTGTCGCCGAAAATCTGACCTGAGTCCTTCATGAAGAAATCCACAGTTCATCAGGATTAAACAACTTAAACAAACCGTCCACGGCTTGTTTAGACAATCAGGAAACAGGGAAGGTCTCATTTTTAATGTCAAGTTACAATCTGCTCACATATGGCCAAAAAAGAGTGATTAATACATGTGAATTGCTACAATTGTTACACAGAACCCAGTTAAATAGGTATACAATATGACCAGGGATGTGGTCTAAAAGTATTAAAGTGTAATTTTTTATTTCAACTCGACAGGTTTAGGCTAGAATTAGGCTTTGGTTCATTTTACAGTGGGCGGATTCATCATTTAATTGAGATGGTTAAAGGAGTACTCCAACAATTTAGTATCACACCTCTAAAAAGTCAATCACTGTTAAACAAAAAAGATCAAAATTAGATGCAACAGAAGCACAGATATCATCTTTATTATTCTGCACCTTTGTCTTCCTTGTCGAACCCTTGCACCTACATTTGAGATTTGCTCTGCTAGTAGCAGCTAATGAAGCTTCCAAGCTGCTGGATTCAAACAGAGTTGAGTAGAAGGCTACAAACATCTGCTCACGTCTCTCTAACGGCCAGATTTCCTTCTTTTTTTTTTTTTCATTTCACTTGTAGCTGCAACCAAGTGACATCACCGGATGCAATTTATCAGATTTCCTGCTGCTCCCTCTGGAGCCACAAACCGCTTTACACAACTTTTTTTCTAAAGACTTGCAGTCGCCCTCCTAAAGAGCTAGAAACCAACTTTGTTGTGTAGGGGCTTGGGGATGCATTATGTAAATGAGAGTCAAAGTACAAACATGAGTGTGTTTAATCTGGATGAAAATGCAGACCACCTTCAGCTGGTAATTTCCCTCTTATCCTCTATCGCATCAGTCAATAGGAGACCACACAGATCCATGACTGCATTCTCTGTGGTCGGTGTGTGTGTGTGTGTGTGTGTGTGTGTGTGTGTGTGTGTGTGTGTGTGTGTGTGTGTGTGTGTGTGTGTGTGTGTGTGTGTGTGTGTGTGTTTGTTTCATGCGTGTGTTTTGCGCATTTTGGGCTCTATCTGCATTCAGGGGGTTTGTGTTTTAACTTCAGAGGGACTATGTTGTCCCAGTTTCCTGAGATGCTACTAATGGGAGAGATGAAGGAATAAAAGGAACTTAACATCAGTCCATCAGCAAATTTTAGACTCCCCACTTTGCCGCCCCCGCCCTCTCCTTTTTCATCACATCTGTGTGTTATCGGACAAAAAACACACAGTAAAGTTCATGAGGGGGACTCAGCCTCGCTGATCAGCGGAGTAACCTGTCCATTTCTTTAATGCCTCCTTTTCTTTTCTATTCCCCTTTTGATCACCTCCTTTAATAACCTCCCTTGTCCATTAAGTAATGTCTTCCTCCACTTCTCTACCATCCATTACCCTTGTTCTCTCATTCCTGTGGCCATCCTCCCCCCCCGCAGAGAGACAGATCTACTGTGTGAGGAAGCGTTAATTAGGCGTGTCTCGTGTGTGCGTCTGCTAGATGGTTCTGAGTGGGAGGGAAAGCTGAAAAAAGACAGAAGAGGAGAAGGAAAGCCCGTGTGATACGGGAGACAAGGATCAAAACACCCAAACTGCCCACAATTACATCTGTGCCTGACGCTGACAGAGGGAGGCACACGCACACACTTTTCTATCTGATCTTATGTTGGAGCAGAAACCTTCCGTCCTGCTCCCTCTGTACTGAGCAAGACTTTGACACACTTTTACTGCCATGTTTTATTCAACACAAACGTAGAGAGAAAAATATGTTATTGAGTGTGTGTGTTAAAAAGATGTGTGTGGAGGCAGGTCTGGGAGGCAGAGAATACGCACACATAACACACACACTCTCGTATGCACACACAAGGCTTTGGAGTGTGAACCGAACTGTCCAATTACTTTGATCCATGCCTGTTGCTGTGGGGAGAGGAAATAGTTTCTCCCCTTTAGCCTTAAAGCACATCACCTTGGTACACACACACACACACACACACACACACACACACACACACACACACACACACACACACACACACACACACACACACACACACACACACACACACTTAATGGCTAAGGTCTGGCTTGCTGGCTCTGCTTCCTCTAATTGCCTGAGCGGAGGGAGAATGGAGAATGCCAACTGCCAAATTTAACCACATTTGTCGTGCTGTGCATCTGTTTTGCAACAGAGGAAGATGATGATGATGATGATGGGAGCAGCCGCAGTTGAAAAGCACCTGGCTCTCATCCAGTCTAATCAAGCTCCTTGTTATATCAGCTCCTGCCCAAACACACACTCGCACCAACATGATTTTGGAGCAGAGGCAGCCATCGATCTGCAATTGATCCATCAGGGCCCGACATTTGGCCTTGGCGTGCGTACCTGTTCAACTCTGACATCAGATTGTGCTGCTGCCGCAGGACAAACGAAGTTTATGAGCAGATGTTATGAGATTATATGACCCCTGACAAATCACACCGCGCCCTCCAGCAGCAGCAGCCATCCAGCAACATCTATACAGCAGTAAAACAATGTTCAAACGGTGCATTCCACTGTGCCCCAAAATACAAAGGCAATCACAATTACAGCCCATCCACATTTCTTCTGTAACATGGATGCAGTTTCTTGTTTTTCTTTTGGTTACTTAAAAAGGTGCAATATATAAAAAATGGCCACCTATCCAATTCATACAGAATAATTATTACTGGAATATCCCTTAATAGCTGTCATTAGCCAAAACCTTTGTCACATTCTGGTGACAACTAATTTTTGCATGTTTTCAACTAAAATCTTACATAATATACTATCAAATATATTCAATATTTTAAGCACATCAATACTGTATGTGTGCTCTTTAAACAATTTGACTCCATTAAACTCACCCTTAAAAGGTTTGCCCAAAAATGAAGTTTCTTAGTCAACACAACATTTTTAGATCTTAACAGTAAAACAGAGTTGCGGGATTCTTCTAAAAAACTAAAGTAGAAGGGGACTTGTTTTAACACGTGGCAATACAACAGGAAGAAAACTTGGATGTAATGGCTACATACAGTTTGGTAGGCGTAATGCAAGTCATAAGAATCCCCGACATCCCAGATTGATTTGAAAAGACATTATTTACATCCTCGGGACATGGCCGAACTTGTTCATCAGGTTGTATGCTAAAGCTTTTCGCCTAGCTCCTGTAAAATGAAGATTTTGTTTATGTTTAAAAACAAGTCCCCATCTACTTCAGTTGTTCAGGACAGTGTCGTTTTGCTGTGAAGCTCCCGAAATGTTTTTTGGACTACGAAACTTCTCCCAACTTTACATCCACTTGGGGGTGAGGTGATAATGAAAAATCACCATATGAATTCATTTTGGGTTGAAACTAGCCTTTAAACTGGCATTGACAGCTTCATTTATAGAGAGTTGTATTTTTGGAACACCTGTTTAATATTCACTCTCTGTCTGGCTCTGGTTTGGTCTCCACCAACCCCTGAAGGAAACGTTTGTCTCTTTAGAAGCTTAATGCTCCACCTTGTCCAGCAGCTAGTCGCTAATTTTGTCCATCTGATGTTTGGTGTCTGAGGGGTAGTGTACAGTGACACTATCAGGGCCGAAAAACAGCTGCCCGATGCTGCAGTAAATGATGCCGATGAGGGCCATTAAATGGAGACATTGAAGATTCTCTGCAGGTTCATCACGAAGAAGGACCCCTTTGACACAAAACATTATCATCGAGATCTAGATATTAATAAGAGCAGCTTTCAAGACTGTAGGGATATGCGGGAGGAGGGAGAGTAAGAGATATTGCAGTTGGAAAAAGTGCAGCGTAGAGATATGCTAAGTAGCTTCTGGCTGATAGATTCAAAAACATCAACAGATAAAAAAGTACACTAATAACCAGTCCACTTCTTTTCTGTAGCCAGACTTTCTCACAGCGAGAATCCCGTCTTAACATAAATTACACGTCTGTGTGCAAAGTGACACAAACGGTTGCTAATCCCCCCCTCCCGTTTGTGTGTGGGTGCGTTTGTTGCATGCACGTGCAGAGGTTGTTTGCCACTGTAAAAAAAAAAAAAAAAAAATCGCTGAGGCATGAAGTTTGCAGCTGCACACAACAGGAGATAATACACATCCTGAATTATTGATGGAAATGAAAACAACTCCATTCTTCCTTTCTACTGTCTTTCTCTGTCGGTAACCGTCTCCCCTCCTCTCTCCCTCTTCCTGTCTCTCTCCGCCTTCACCCATTTGGCAGTTTAACAGCTCTCTAATGACAGCAACACTCAACTGGTCCCGCTTGGGTTTGGTTTACAAGCGCGCGCATGCACGCGCATGCACGCGCATGCACACGCACGCACGCACGCACACACACAAATACTCACTATACTTAGGTATAAAGCAGGTGTGTGTGATTGCTCTTGCTTGATGTACTCAGGGCAGGTAGCAGGTGGAGGATGGCGAAGTCCCCGCTGTGCAATTCATCAGCACTCTACCTCTGTCAGTCCTCTCTCTCTCTTTTTAATGCTCCATAGCTCTTTTTTCCCCCATTTCCCTACTGACATCCTTTCTACGTTTCTGTCCATCTCCACAAACCGCATCTGTCTCCGTGTTATTTTTCCCTTTCTGCCTTTTCCTCGTGCTGCTGCGGCGCCTTCTCATCCTGTTCACTCTCTTCCTAAATGGGCTGAGTGTTGAAGGAGGAGAGGAAGTAGAGAACACGAGGGAGAGAGAGATGGAAAGGAAAAGGGGAGAGAGAGCATTTACGGCCAAATACAGAGCAGGCCTTAATAATTTACTCTGACCTGGAGCCATAAGCCAATCGCTCCCGTAGAAAATGAGCGAGAGAGCAGGAGAGAGCGCGCGTGAAAGAGAGAGAGAGGAGCTGCCATGTTGATACCGACAGTCCCTTGATGCTGTGATAAATTATTTGAGGCAATACACTGGACTAAAAGCCTTGAAAGATTCACTGTCAAATGTCGAGACCGCAGAAACGGAGGCATCCATTAAAAGGAACATTGGAAAGGAACAAGAATTTAAACAGTTAAACTTAATGACACACAGCAGAGCTCTGTAGTAAACCAGTGTTTGGGCTGTAAAATCTTATTGGGATTCTTTTCCTCAACTACATATGAGAGTTTCTCAGAACAAAGTGAAATATTTATAATGCGATGGTTAGAGGTCAGAGACTGTGGCAGAAGATCCTGTTCAGGAAGTCGTTTTATACAGTAGCAGAGAGAGACATCAACACGCTGCAACATAAACCCAGCTAATTGATTTTTTTGGGCCAGTTTGGGGCAGCAGACGAAGCTTAAAAACAACTAGCAACCGACATTTTATGACCTTATAAAGTTCTTGTGGCTAACTTGATAGTAAACAGTTGCCTCTGTGCATATTCAGCTGTCAGGAGCATTCATTTGGATTCCTGTTTTTTTTGGGAAACGTGAATGTAAGACCTATGTTTGCTTTCTTCTAGCCTTTTGCTTTAGTCTCTAGTTGAAAATCCTTACCTGCTAATGATTCACTTTGTTCACCAGGTCGTCACAAAGCATTTGCTGATGGTTACTGGGTAGGTAGTTTACATCAGAAACGCTGCCCCTGATGAGGGCGGTGAGCTAAAAGACGCAACAACGCTCTGTATATCTGAGAGGATTGATCTTCTGTGGCTTCATCACGGAGGTTAAGGTTGTGGTTTCGTTACATATTAATTTGATCAATTATCAATATAAATTATGAATGAATTCAGTTTCAAGTTGTGTTGAGCTCTCTCTTTGATCACCTGTCTCTGTGTATTTACGTTCATTCCCTAGAGGTGTGTGCTATCCTTAATCATACTGAATACATGGCTCAGCCCAGACCTGAACCTCACCTTCATTTTACCCAGATAGAGACAGAAACCAATTTGTGCTGAAGGCAAATGCAGAGAAAACAATTGACAGCAGTTTTGCCCCAATCAGACATGTCAACCTCAATCAGCTGGTATAAGTCCACAATGTACCCCCACAAACAAACACACACACACACACACACACACACACACACACACACACACACACACACACACACACACACACACAGACAAACACAGACTCACACAGATTCTACTGCACTCTCTGGTCTAATCTGCTCCTGGTGTGAAAGAAATAGATAGTGCCTGAGAAGCATTTTTTGGCAGAGCTCTGTCCAACAAGCTCTCTTATTGGTCAGACCAAAGAAGGTCACCTTACCCCCCACCGTTCATTGATCCATAAACCTATGAGACGACAGAGAGAGGAGAGCAGGGCTGGGACAGAGAGAAAAATCAAATGACAGAAGTGAAAGAGGAGAATTAAAAGAAAGTCTATGAATATTATAACAGCAGTTGAAGCCGTTGTACTATTGTGGCTGCCTCTGTACCTGAATGTCTGTTCCATCTCAAGCCAATCATGGTCCACGAGTCACAATCTTTAAGTAATTAGTCAGCCAGTTGACACTTGATCAATTCTGGATCAATTTGTCACTGAGTGGGAGAGTCTGTAAGTGATGCCCGTGTGTTTTATTTTGGCCATTCGAGAGAAAAGAACAGAGACAGAGATGGACGAGGAAAGGTGTGTCGAGCACGAGGAGACCATTTCAGCATCAGACACGAGTGGATCTATGACTACCTCTCTTCAGTATGATTACACCTGTGTGATGTAACCAAATATGGATCTAAAAATACTCAATTTATGAAAAAAACTGTCTTTAAAATGCAGACATTTTGCATTCAAAGGGCAAAAATGTCTGAGAGAAAAATCCATAGCAGACCAAAATGACTAAACAAATCACTGAATGGAACAAAAGATGAGAGGAGCACCAACAAACTAAATAACAAAATAAATCCTGGGAAGCACTGGCAGCCACTTAAAGAAAAGAAATCTGGCATAAGTAATTGTGTCCATTTTGACCGCTGGGTCATGTTTACTTCCCGCTCCTTCTTTTCGTTCCAGTTCAGCAAAGCAGTGTTTATAAAGGCAAGCTGTGCACATCTCCTTTCTTTCCAAAGCTTCTAAAGCTTTCCAAAGAAATTTCTATTTTACATTAATCATTTCACAGAAAATGAACACAACAAATGAGGCCCTTAGACTAACTGTACAGGGCTCCAGCAGGGCAACTTGCCATGATTTAAACAGCTGATTGTTGGTTTGTTTACATGAGTGAGGACTAACACAAGGAGCAATAACACAAGGCTTGTTTACGTTATTCTTGCTGACGTACAGCATTATCCTTCGAAATGTAATGCGGGATAATTTTGTACCTATTTTTGTGTGCCCTTTTTAATAATATCATTAACGGAGTGTGAATAATTGATATTCAGTGTCATAAATGAAATCGCTCCCCTGGTGCCCCTACGTGCGAAATAAAGAATGCAGAGGACGTGACCTCTTGGCTGACCCTATGGTAGATAAAACATGATAAAGTGCCCTCTTGGGTGCTGTTCAAGTGTAGAAGATGTGTGAAGTGCCCTCTCTTCACTATAAATGTATTGCAACTTCCTCCGCTCTGGTTCCCGATTGCACTCAACAGGGTCCCTTTTATCATTTTCGCCCTTGCCCCTCAAACATCCCGAGTCCGCCACTGTCTTGATATATCTGTTTTGTTTTGAAATGAGTTGATGAGTTAACAAAGTTAACAAGGACCAGTCTGAATGGTCAAGATTACTGGAACTGAAGTTTTTTTTTCTAGAAGATCTAAGAAGTGATTTCTTACATGCAAGTTTAAGAAATGCTTCTGCTTATCGGTGACTTCCATTATGAATCTCTGAAGCTGTGAGCCATCTACCTTCAGACATCCAAAAGTGCAGTTTGTGACTAAGCACAGGATAAAACGAACATGACAGGATGAAACAGGTTTAGAATTAGAATTAGCGGATCGAGGTAGTATTAAGGATAAGAAGGAGAGGAGGAACGGGCAGAAGGCCTTGTTGGTAGATAATTACTGGAGGGCGGGCATTTAGAGGACGCTGACACTGCAGCTTATCATCTCATAACTGGCCCTCGGTCCTTCATGTTTTAGCACAGGAGGGCTTTTAGCGTGCATCTGGTTTATTGAGTGAGCAGGAGAATGAGTGAAATGGTGACACGACGGAAGATCGTTTCGGATGTCTGTGTGTCAGGAGAGAGTCTCGAGATCCGTTATAAAATGTTAATCAAGCGTTGATGGCTTGAATGTTCCCACTGATGTACGATTATATTTAAAACTTTTCTTGATTAACGATAAGGCATAAACCTGCTCCCTCTGAACGTCTTTTATCAAAAACGCGAGAAAAGCCAAACACCTCAGAAATGTCAAGTCTACCAGGTGCCTTTCTCCCAAAACATCTGCTCGCTCCTGTATCTGGCAAACTCATGAATAACATTATCCCTAAATAAACTTCAGGAAATAAAAATTACCTCTCATGCATGAAGGAGTGTATACACGTGTGTCTGATGTTTGTGTGTGTGTCTGTGTGTGTCTGTGTGCCACTTTCCATTATAAAAGGTAGACAGAAGGCTAATTTTACCCTCATTGTACAAGCTCAGCTACAAGACGTGACAGGAATATTCAGCTCTAGAAAATGGTGCACACTTTACAAACCAGGCAGGGAAATGTTGTGTTCATCTCCCATCAAGCTCTTTGAGTGTGTGCTTGAAGAGCTCTATAAATAGCAGGGTCATCACATCACAAATACTTCATATAAAACAATAAACTCCTCCGTAAGAGCAGCAGCGAGGCACATCACTCAGCGTGACGTCATACAGGAGGTCATCAGCACTCACCTAATGCACCAACAATGACTCATTGCAGACCAAAGTGCTTTTGTTTTAGCTTAAATCTCTCCATGATGCTAATGAATTCATTTGACGCTCCATACAAAGTACTGCCATGACTATTTGTGTCATTGTCAGGAAAAGTTCACCCTCCAAAAAAAGAGATTTCAGTCATTACCTGCACACCCCCATGCCGATGGAGGGGATATGGGGAAGTTTTCACTATAACAATCGTGGAGCTTCACAACGATTGTTGCAGCATTCTGCTAAACAACTGAAGTAGATGGGGTCCTGTTTGTTTATGGTCACCTTCCAGTTGTTTTCAAACAGCTCATCCTCCATAAAGCTTGAAAAAAATTTATTTGCACTGAGTTGAGGTGATGATTCTCCAAGGGCTTTGTCATTATGAGACACCTTTCACGTTATTAATAGTAATTTATTCAATTTTAATGCTTTTACCTATACATAAAAATTATCAAGTCATCTGCATAAATAGACACAACAAATACAGCACAGAACTCTTCCAACTGCCATGTGTTTATGAAAGGGTGCATGTCTTTCTCAATCTTTCTAAAAGGAGTCAATATTTTCAATGAGACTGATTGCATGTTGCTAAATGATGCGTCTATTTATCTACATTTGATCAAGCTTTTATGCTAATGTGTGTTTATTGTGTTTTTATTGTTTCTATGTTACATTTTTATTGGGCAGTTTTATTGCAACCCTTCATGTGAGCGTGCTTTCCCTTCTAGGACCATAAAAGTTGACGGTGTGAATTGTGAACAATAAAGCACGTCAACGTGTTAAGTGTAATGTTAAATTAAGTCACTACAAACAGGGTTTCGAGATGCTGTGGATTCTGGCGTCAATTCCAATCAACAATAAGGCAAAACTACTGAATTTAGAGTACGAGGGCAGCATTTTTACCCAGCCCCCACCTTCTCGTGTGCAGAAGCAGAACGACTCATTTGTTTGGTGGGCAGGCCTGAGAGGAGGTGCGATAGGGGCGCATTGATTTTTCCTCATGTTAAAAAGCTTTTATTGACATGGCATTTTCTCACCAGGAAAGGTTACAGCAGAGGAGAAAGGAGGAGGAGAAAAAAGGTGAAACGTAAAAGGGATACAAAAGAGATGCAGCACCACAATGGCTCTGAGTTTGCTATAAATTCACCCCGCTTTAGAATCGTTTGAAGTGTTGCCTCTTCCGACACATTCACACACACACGTATGCTCACACTCACACACACACACAAAGATGTGACAGAAACTAAAAGCCCTGAAACTGTGTGAGAGCCAGCATGAGTGCCCCCATTCAACAAAAAACAGTTGGGAAGTAAGCAAGGAGAAAGAATCGGTTGAGGACAAACTGTATCCAGCACATACTACCAATATAAAGCAGTGTGTCACAGACAGACAGCGAGACAGACAGACATATTAGAGCCGCGAGGGGGATAAGTCTGGAAACCTTCATCACCTTTAAAGGTTTGCACATAATGATAATCTCTTTGTGAAACATCGTAATTTCCCCATAAAAAGTCATAAAGCTTCGCACTGGCTTCCTCTCTGGAGAGCCAGATGACGCCGTACCGCTGACACAGCACTGAATCACCGCGCTGTCCCTCCTCCTCCTCCGCCCGCTCTCTTTTTAATGGAAAAACATACTCAGTACCCCATTCCTCATTTCCCACAATTTCTCCCCCTTATTGGTCTCCTCTTTAACTTGTTTTCCCATTTTGCGAGTGCCGCTCATTACTTTTAAATACCTTGAGCACAGTCAGTGCACTGTTAATGAGCATGCCTTTTAAATGTGCATACTTTCAAGACAAAAGGCTGAGAGAGGAGAAATCATTGTTTTTGTGGAGGCAGCGGAAACATATTATGAGCACGACATGGACATATCTTGATCTTGTCATCAATCACTACCATGCATATACATAATCTTTCATTGGGAGTCGTGTTTCTGGCCACCTGGAGACTGTAAGTGCAGTATTCACTTTCTTTTAGCTCTGTGTTTGGTCTCCTCCATCTCCTAAAGAAAGTATCTTGCTCTTTAGCTGCCAAATGTTCCACTTTGTCCAGCTAGAAGCTAACCGTTTCAGTCTGTATTTTGGTGTGAAGTTTGAGCATCGCGTGATTTTTCCCGTAAGCTTCTGGAAGTAAGGCTCTCGACTGGCAAAGTCAACAGTGATTTAACTGGTTACGTTAGCTAGGAAATGGCTCAGCTCTAATATTAGCCAACAGGTTGTCAAACATGTTGATTTACAGATAAACATGGCCTGACGTCCCTCCAGATATTTACTATCCATCATATTTTCAGTGGCTGATCAGCGATTCCTTTTATTTATGCTTTCTTACTGTATACTTACAGCAGCATTCAAGTTTCCGAACCTGAACGCGACATCACATGAAAACAGCCACTGTATGAATATGGTCTCAAGGCTGTGCCTCTGATACTTTATTCAGTTGTTTTTACAGCTTTTTCACTTAAAGCAGCTGCCTGCTTTGGCCAAAAATGAGGCTATGAGAGGGTTAACAATAAAGTTGTGGGCCAGATGAGCCGAAATTCATTTTGAAGCTCTGTTAAGCCAAGCGAAGCTGAAGAATTTCATTTCCTTTCAAACTGTCATTTGATATACTGTGATTGTAAAAAGATTATAGCCACTCTTTGTATTTTCTTTCTTCTTGTTCATTTACATCATACCGTACACAAGTGAAGCCAAAGCTAATGCGTCATTTATTTGCACACAGGGTTGCCAATTTAACTAAGAAAATATTAGAACTATATGTCCTTGAATTGGAAAAAAAAATGGTGTGAGAAGGAATGTGTGAAAAATTTCACGAAAAATTTCAGCCTGTATCAAAGTGGTTGTCTGACCAACTTTGCCTCCCTCGAGCAAAGTGTGAAGTTTGGCTAAAAAGTTGCTCAAGGCTAGACAGGGTGCTTCCTCCTGAAATGCAAGTTGTTAGATGAGAGGAAAAGATGAAAATTTGACAAAGTTAATGTATGGAGATGTAGGCAGAAGGGGCACCACAGTGGTATTTTTCTCGTCTCATTAGCATGTTGAGTTTTATTCAGCTGCTTGACTGATGCAAAATCTAAACTGCAACGTGAGCTGAGCTAGCTTAGTTTAGATTAGATAACTTCATCATCTCCTGGAGGGGAAACTTGTTTGTTCACCCACGCACAGTGAGAGCTAACAGACATGAGTCAATGAGGTCGGGCCAAGGCAACAGTGGTAAAACCAACACACCAACTAGCACATATTCAAAGAGGAAAATTACTGCAGTGCAGGAGATGCCTAGCCGCTAAATTACCTAATAAATAAAAGTCAGCCCGTAAGTGATGCAGCTGAAATTGGTGCCAAACGACAGGCAATAAACATGAAATAAAAGCTTGAAAACTGACAGAAATACAACCCATGCCTCAGAAAGCAAGCAAGTTAGTAACACAACTCATTCAAAACTGTCACAGCTTTGGGCTAAAAAATACCCTTTAGGTCTGTCTGAGGAGCATTTTGGCATCCGTGACCCGTCACTTAACACAAGAAGCATTCTAATGAATCAGGAGACTAAACAATTAGATCACACTTGAAACCATGAACTGAAATTAAAACCAGAACAAGCCTGCCAATCTGACCTCTTTACTCCGTCAATTTCTCACCACAAACACACACAAAAAAGGAGGAAAAAAGAATGAAAGAGAACTTGTAGCCATTGATGCTTTACATCATTGTGTAAAGCATTTAAAGCAGATCCAGGGATTAAGCTCAGACATGATGAGAAGGATCAAATGTACAACGTCTAATGCCTGAGATACAACCACAACCTGCTCCGTGCCTGCCAAGTGCACCCCGTTGTTGAATATCCTCTCATGTACCTAAATCCCTAATCTCATCATGCTGTTACATTCATCTCTAAACTCTCTACATCAGATTCTGCAGTAATGGAGAGCTCCAAAAATATCCCACATATATCCAGTATCTCTGGAGTGATTCCTGTCCAAGGAGATACTGGAAACCTACAAGGTAACTGACAGTTAATGCCCATAATAATTGGAAAGAGTGCTGAGAATACCCGTTTTCTGTATACCTTGAACACACACGTCTCACTCAGTCTGCATTTGCATGTTGTGTTCATCATTAGAGCTTCTGACAGCAGCATTAAAAGGTGATCGATCTGTACTGTGTACAGTATGTGATGCAGCAGACTGCACTGCTGAACAAATCACTTGTATGATCTGAAAGATTAAAACATTCGACAGATCTCTGGGGATATTTGCTGCGGACAAGTCCAAAGTTCTGGCAGTGATCTCTGGAGTCTGCAGAGTTCGTAACAGCAAATCAAAGTATTGGACTGAATGGAAGGATGATGAGGTCATGGGGAGGGGGGTCAATCAAATCAAAAGATTTATCTCTGGAGGTTTAATTTAAGGGCAATCTGCTTTACACACGATAGCCATAAGCATTTGAATGAGACACAATAAGCTGTCAATTTACTTCAATGAAACGTGACAATAGAGTTGCAGTTGGGTGATTAACTGTAGAATAAACAGCAACAAAGTACATGCATGGAGAAGGTTGTGGTGGATGGCGGGTAAAAACACAAGAATTTCCCTCTATTGCATAAAGGAACTCAGTAGCTCTGAGCCATCATTCCTGAATTTCAGACAATTTGGAACTTGAAAAAAAACAATTCCTACACAAGACAGGGGAACCTGGGGTACATCTATCTACTCTGACTTCACTTCACACTGGCAGCACCATGGAAAGGGTGTGTGTATTTGTAGACTACAGTATTTGTATAAGGTTTGGGAATTCAATGATAAGATAGGTTTCAATGTTAAAAAGAGCCGTTAAATATAACATATAATGGCATCTGTGACCATGTGTGTTGTTTTTCTTCCTCCGTTTCATTTATGATGCAGAAAGGCTGCCCTGCTGAGGGTTCAGCTGTGTGTACACTTGTCAAAGGGACATCATTTTGTCACGGTCAGTCAAGTCTGGCGTCTTGTACCTAGAAGCGCTTTGAGGTTGAAGGTTGTAAGTTTCAACAAGGATGTTCCGACCTCAGATGTTGTCTGGAAACGGCATTAATGTGTCTCAGTGCAGCTGCCGGGGAAATCATAGACACCTGCAGCAAACTGATGTTCGTATGTATGGAAAGTCTCTAAAGTTCACAAGCAACGACATCAACCACTTCAGCAGACTAGAAGAAAAGTAGGCTCGTACAGCACACTTGCAAAGACTTATGAAGCTCAAATCAACTGAATGTAAATGGTAACAACAACTGTAAAGTTGTTACAGCACATATCATGACACAACTGCCATTCAGACTGAATCCTATAGCAATCTGACCACTTGCCAAGATATCTTACTCTGAGCAGACCGACAGACACACCGATTCTGGCAAATCAACTCGCATCCGCACATGTTGGTCCTCCGGCTGGAAAAGCAATAAAACTGGGGATATAACATCCTGGACTGAGAGTGTTTGAACACCTGGCTTTCCTCTGAGGGCTCAACTCTCTCCAGGCATCTGCACTGATCGCAAATTTACATTTCCTAGGTCCATCTGCTCGAGCTTCCACCCAATCAACCCCAGCTATTTATTGGTTTTCTGTCAAGTTGATAGCTCGAAAATTATTGGACTAAAGGGAGCATGGACCTAAAAGGAGGTTTCATTTTCCTATTCATGCCGGTCTGTCACAGCAGCTGACTAATCAGACACGCATGGCGGTAACGGAGAGGCAGGTCTTACCTTTGATTCTCTAACCAGGTTTCAAAGAGACTCGAGGATCCTGGAGATGTTTCCAGCTGCTCCCCTGAAAAAATGTGGAACACTCAATTTCACTCTCGATTTCACTCCAGCCAATAAAAAACTGTTTTGATACGCGCTTCAGCCCCCTCTGATATCTTCTAACCCTCAGCTTGTGCCATCTGTGTGGAGCTGTGCGATAACATACTGAGCATGAAACACATCGAAGCATGCTAAAACTTCAGTCTTCATACATTTTTTTTTTAAATATACATTTAACCCTGAGGTTTTCACTGTTAAAGGTGAAAAATAATATTTCAGAGACACTGAGACGAACACCTTTATCAAAGGGTGGTCTTTGGTTCAAAGTCTACAGTATTAATTCAAAATAAAAGGTTAAGAAAGTATATGCTCTCCTGGTCAATAAGGATGGGCAAGTTGCACAATAACACCGCAACTGGTTACAGGACTTTTGGTGTATGCGTTCATTGTTTAAAGGCCAATTAAGCAACTTTGAGTTGCGAGGATGGATGTAATTGAGATGAACTAAAAGCGAATAAAAATCTTAAATCGTCATCAGACATTAGCTGAAGGGTTCCAAGATCGCATTTCAGCCTACGTGCACCTCTTTTTCTCTGTTCACCTGCATGTAACCAAAGCCCACTCAAGCGTGATTGGTCAATGCTACTCTGACCAGAACACCCCCTTCCCCAAAATCCAGCCACTTTCCTCCATATTCTGCATTCATACGGAGATATCTGTTCATAGAGATTAATATGTATAAATACATAATAGCCATACGCTCAAAATATTTGGGAAAGCTTCGACTGTCGAGCAGCTATGATTAGAAATGAAAGGACAGAAAGTGATTTTTTTCTTAGTTTTGGCTGCTTCCATCCGGTTCTAAGCTGCCGACTGAGCCCTGAGAGAGGCGAGCCGCTGTGGAGTGGAGATAAGGCTTCACCTGCCAGCCACGCTCGTCACTGTGTTTGTGTGTTTGAGTGTGTGTGTGTTTGCCTGATTGTGTGTGTGCACGCACGTGTGTGTTTCTGTCCCAGGCCAACTGAGATAAGTGGCTCTCAGGAACCCAAGCGTAAAATCTGAGCTACACTAAACACCCAACAGAGATCAAGTCAAATAGTACAAAGGAAAAATACATATTTTTCCAGAAAAGAGTAAAATGATGAAAAAAAAAAAAAAGAAACAGAAAAGGTCATGTCCTCTACAGCAGGAATAGAAACACAGGTCTCGTTATTATGCCACAATATCTGATATCTATGATTTAATATCATGTAATTATAAGAAATCTTTTCAAATCTATGTCATAACACCTAATAATTATCTGATTCCAAGTCACTATTATGAGAAACTTTCTAATTATGGTTTTTGTTTGTCTGTTGGTTGGCTGGTTGGTTTGTCAGCAGGATTACACAAAAACTACTGAACGGATTTACTCAAATTTTGGATGGAGGATGGGTCTCTGCCCAGAATATAACCCTAACCCCACAATGGACTCAAATGCAGCAGACGGAAGACCATTGGATGAACTTTTATTCAGGGTGAAGGAAATTGTGCTCACTTTCTTTAACATTGTAAGAGAGAGCGTATTAAGAGTAATACTGCTAGCTCTTGATAAAGAAAATGAGGTGTATCACAGTTGCTGGTATCAAGCGAGTACAATATGATGGAGATACTGCATCTGCTGATCTTAAAGTATGGTTAACCTGTCATAGGTTGTTCAAAATGTAGAGTGATGAAGAGTTTGATATTGGATTAGGCTTGACGGAAATGTTTCTCATAACATTCTAGTCATGAGAAATGTTCATATAGTCATGATGTAGAACTTCTATGATTTATAATTTATGATTCATCTCATAAGTATGAAGATTAATCATGAATTATAATATGATATTTCAGAGTTATGGGATACAAAGTCTTAATCAGGAGAAACTGACTTATCCTAAAATGATGAGACAGTTCAGAAAAGAATGAAATATTACCTCATAACCATGCGACTGTGTGAGATACTGACTTATCTCACTGAAAGCTGCATTATGTAACCTTATCACCTAAAATGTTAGTTTCAACATCATGCTGATGGAACAGTGTCTTGTAACAGGGTTAACGTTATCCCTGTCTTGGACAAGACATACATGTTTACTTCCAGTTTGCAACAGATAACATTGTTGTGATGTAATGAGTTTTGTTTGTAGTTAGTGCCCAGGCTACGTATGACAAATTGTTACAGACCTGGGATTTGTATTTACAACAGTGGTGTTGCACTCAGCAACTGTGTGGAGGGGGTGTTAAATATCAATTTCTACATAATGTTGCTTTAGTATGAGTATGAGAACATTTTGCAAAAAAATCTTATTTAGTCCTTAATAATTATGCAATACTAAGGCATAATTCTGAGAAACAGACTTAGCTCTTAAGTTTAAGAAATGCTGTAGAATCTGACAATTATAACTTCATGTCCCATTATGAGAATAAATATAATGATCACATACTAAGTCCTAACTGTCCACAGGGGTTAGATCAGGGGAGTGTTGGAAGTTCATGTTCATCTCCTCATTTTAACAACAGCAACTAAAAGAGTGGGTCTATTATACAAAATCTCTCTCCTTTATGTCACACAGACGTTTAAAGAAACACAAACACATTCAACCACAAGCTGACTTCTCTTCTCTTACCGTCCACAGCCCACTACAACACATGATTGGTTATCTGTCTGTCTTGTTTCTCACACATGACTTTAATGCAAAAAACTACCACAGTCTATCGATCTCATGGTTATAGAGGATGACTGATCGCCACCCCAACACTTTTCTCCCACAAAAAAATCCACTTACATTGTGTGGTTGGAAACACTTTGTCGCTTCTGTGAGTGTCCATTTCTCACTCGTCGTGAGGAAACAACAGGAAGTGTAATAGGAAGTTGTATATTGCACATGTGTCGTGTCGCACCAACGCCTGCTTCTACGATAACTGTGAGCCATAAGGTGCAGGCGTCGTTGTCTCGGCTCGCGGCTACTGCGATGGGCACGGACAAAGTGTGACTGAATGTGTCGGTTTCAAGAAAAGGAAGCAGGCACCACGAGCCACAAGTCATGACTGAGCCCGCCTGAAGAAGGGAGTGCACGTGTGTGTCTGTGCGTGTGATCTGATGGTGCCACAATGACAAGAGCAGCACTAACAAAACTCTTCATCCTCCTGATCCTCGCCTTCATCATCTGCCTACCGGAATTCTTCACGTTGTACAGAGGTGGGTCATCCAAACATCTACAGATGGAGGTTTCATCCTCTGTGTGTCGTGTGTGTTTTTCCAAATGCTTCACTAGCAGCTTCAGTGACCTTCTGAAGCGCTCAGAAGGCAGAGCTGAGGCTGTTCCTTGGCTCGGTTTTGTTCAAACTTTGGATCAAATGTCACCCTTTAAAAGAAGTAAACTTCATGCTGTTGAGTCACTTTGTCCTCTTTCTTCCTCTTCATGTAAGGCTCAGTCTGATTCAACCTCTCTCGTTTTGTCTCTCTGAGCTAAAAGTCATTCCCAAATATAGCTCTTCACATCGCTGACTGACAGCTGCTTTGAAAGTGTTTCTATATTGCGTTGCCTTGAAAAGCTTCCCTTTTTGAGTGCATCTTGCTTTAGGCTTTGTACTCGTCCATGTGTTCACCTTCAATGCGTTTTGTGCTTCGTCTGTCTCTCTCCTGTCTGTCTTTGTCTGTCAGACAGAAACTGGAGGCACAAGCTTCCATTTTGAGATCTTGCTCTGATTTCTGACTTGAGAGCGTTTTGCCTCTTTCCCCCCTGCTCGAAGCCTTCTCCTGTCGAGAAACCGCTCTCAATTTTTTTGCTGTTCATTCTCTCTCTCCTTTCAGTATCAAAAGTTAAATTCCACTGTCTGCCATACCGTCCCTGTGAGCGAGGGAAACCTGTGAAGACAGGTGAAAATGGGAGGATCGAGGATGCTGAAATTAGGAGAAAGACGATGTGTGACCCATCGCAGACTCCAGAACGTGAAAAATGGGAGCAGGGCTGCGCGCAAAAGAATCAAAGTAACATAACGGATCCTGTGCCAGACTTCTGGAGAGGCAGTGAAGACCCAGACCCAAAGAGCTGGTTCCTCTGTGAAACTGATACAAACATGACAGAACTACACAGAAACATCTCATCTTCAGGTATTGCCCAGTTTTAAACATAAGCTTCAGTTGTTTTTTCATCCCTTTGGTCCAGACTCAAATACCTCATAAACTGCTGGATGGATTACCATTTAAGTTTACTTTTCCTAAGGTTTATATTTCTGTTTTTCTCCTCGTGTCATTTTAATGTGAATCTCCTACTTAAATTGATTCATATGAGGCCCTGGTTCTTTCAGGTTGCAGCCACAGGTTGTAAATAGGCTACCACAGAAAACTGTAGTGTATCTTCCTTCTCAGTTATCAAAGGTCGATGAGACACCTTCCAGTTGTTGTTATTGTAGCCTTCAGTTATTTCAAAATGTGATTAAATAAAACTAAGATGTTTCAATAGTCTAAGTGGATACGTTACAGGATTCAAACCACATAAAAAAACCTGTCCCTAGTGATAATTAGCAAAAGATTAGCATGCTAATCATTTAACATGCTAAATGTCACAAATCTCTCAACTCTCAATATCGCTGTCTCTACACTGACCGTCGTTGGCTGTCATTCATCCGCCTCCATTCCTCCCACAACTTCCCGTTCCTCAACAACCAAACATGCTGCTTGGACACTTTCGTGACAATAGCCCGTTTTTACCATTTCTTCCGACGCCAGACACAAAGCAAACGAGACGGCAATGTTCACGAAAAAGCGTGGCGGATATTACTTACCCTAATTCCGGTTCTGGACCTGCCGGTGCGTCCGTCGACTGGAGAGGTGGGCTGTGTGTGGGTGGGCTAGCAGCTAGCAGCTAGCTACACACGAACATCCACAGATTCCGATTCCACCTTGTTGTCCGCGCGTCTCCGGATCTCCTCAGACCGGAACAGACTCGCTCCGGACTCGTTTAGTCTCATTAATCCACAGCAGTCAGTTTAGATGCACAGAACTGGACCGAACCGCCGGCAAAATCCCGGCCCAGCTCGCACCGCTGCAGGTACAAATCCGCTTGTTTCTCAGGTGTGTCGTGGATGTGAGCTCTGCAGTGATTGGCTCTGGTGCGCACGTGGCTATGGTGTGCAGTGATTGGCTCTGGTGCGCACTTGACTATGGTAGCCCCCCTGGAAATGCCGGTAGAATTTGTAAAGCATTTATGTAATAATTTATTAATGGTATCATTGTAGTCCAAACATATCCGATGTCGCGCACCTTTGAACCAAACAGCAGCCATCTTGAAACTCTCAGGTCAGTCTGATCCTGATCTGCAGAGATGTTTGAGGAACACACATGCACACACACACACACACACACACACACACACACACACACACACACACACACACAGATTCCTTGCTTTTATTCCTTGAGAGATGTACAAATGCAATCGTAATGATCCTGTCAGTTTACATTCATGCAACAGTAGCCTAGTGCTTCGAGCTTAATGCTGAGCCAATGTTGATGGTAAGCGGACTGATGACTGGGTTCGCCACCTCAGTTTAGTATGTTAGCATGCTATCATTTGGTAATACTAGCATGCTAACAGCCTCTAGCATGGCTCTAGACTGCTAAAAATGATCATGTAAGTTGCAATGGGCAAATAATTTACGACTATCTATCTATCTATCTATCTATCTATCTATCTATCTATCTATCTATCTGCAGATTTAATGGTACAATTCAAGGTCTCAGTGGAGCTTCAACTCACAGTCGGAGAGACACTCAATCTCACCTTATACGGCCTCAACAATCAGAGCTCCTTACACCTCCACCCATTAGGAGAGAAGGAGGATGAGGATGAGAAAGAGGAGAGGAATCAGACAGATGGTGAAGAAGAAAGCGAAACATTTTACTGCTGCCTCCCTGCCCCACCCACCTCGGAGTCAGCCAATCGGAGCCAGTGTCTCCTTTGGCTTGCCAATCAAACAGTTTTGACTGCAACAGCAAAGGAAAAGCTGCTATGGAAACGGCCACAGAAAGGTTGGTGTCAGGATGAGGGAGCAGAGCTTCTTTATTCGCTCCGTGATCAGTGTGGCTTTACTCTTAAGATCGGAGAGGAGAGGAGACAATAAGAGACAAAGAAAAATTGGCCAATCAGTTTTCATTTGAGGTGAAAGTGTCTCAGTCTCATTCAAACCCGCCGTCGCTCTCAATTTCGAGATGGAGTCATTTTTTTCAATAGAGCAAATTTTTCTGCTCTTGACTCCAGCCTCAGCTCAGTGACTTTGTTTCTCTTCCTCTCTCTGTACTGTAAGATCCGAGAGTTACAGTTCATCTTAATCTACTGTTTCTCCGGGGCTCCATTGATTTTGGCTCCTCTTCCTTCTATTCAGCTCTCCAACACTCCCCCAAGCTTAAAGCAACAACCAAGTCATATTTTCCAGTGTGTGTGTGTGTGTGTGTGTGTGTGTGTGTGTTATAAAATGGATATCCATCAAACATTGTTATTTCTGCCAAATTTCCGCAGAACTTTTCCATACCCTTCCTTACTGTTTCCTCTCTGCTTGGATTTGTAGCTGTATTTCTGCCTCTTGCTATTATTTCTCGCTTTTTTTTCATCATTTCCGAGCTCTGGATGATTGTTATGGATATTTTAACTGTTTTTCTGACATTGACTGTGTAGGCACAAATATATTTGTGTAATGAAAATAATGTTTTTTGCAGGCCCGGACCTTTTCTCTGACCATAATCCGTCTCTGCTTTAATCCCTCTCTGTCCTCCAGACGAGTGGCGGTGTATGTTCAGGGTGCTCTGGCTGGTTCTGCTGTGTCTCTTTCTGCTTATTATAGTGACATCTGTGCTCGGACAGGTCTACAGGGGGAGCGCTGCATGCAGTAAGACACACACACACACATACACACACGCGCACACTGGGTTACCTTGATGTTTTGATGTTGACCCGAAAATGTCTCTTAATCTCGTCAGAAAAGCCCAAGGTGCATCCTGTTGGTTACAACTTCACGGGCCGGCAGCTGAATGGTACATTTTATTCTTAATTCCCTTAGTATTGTTATATTTTTCCTTGATGACCCTTATATATTACACACTTCTCCATCAATGCCTGTGTTTGTAGAGTTCATCGTATACCTGCAATGTTGTGTTCGATTCAGTATGCAATACTTTGAATTAAGCAAGTTTGCAAACATAAAACAGCAGTGCATATCTCCGCCAAGGTCCAGAAGTCCCCTCACTCACAGATAACACCCGCCTTCATATGTCTGATTAGTTTCATCAAGATCCAACATTATTCCCTGAGAAAGTAATGAAAACACTGAATAATTAGCCCAATTTTGCAATGTTAAAGAAAGTGAGAAAACATTCCTGGATCTGTCCCTGTCCTTGTCCATCTACAGACAATCTAAAAATACATAAAAATAAGCTTTAAGGGCAGTGGTCAATCCATAGCTGGCCAACAAAATCCAACCCTGCCAAGGAAAATTCAAAAAGTGCATTTATACACCAAGTAAACTGATATAAAACTGTTAATGCTCACTAGTCTTACTGCCTGTCAAATAAAACCAAACCTCCTTCTATGTTTTCTCACACATGCAGTTGAAAGCACAATCCTGATGGCATTAGTGCCAAAGATAATTGAGATGAATGTTTTGAATGTTCGTCTCATATCACGTCATAGCAGATGTCACGTCTTCTGTGAGAAACTTTTTTCTGGCGAGGGCAGAATACCTTTTTTTGACGAATGATAAATTTGCCTGATACAATGAACACTTCTGCTTATCTTTACACCAGATGGTGAGCGGCACGCAGATGTCATCAGTCCCAGAGGTAACTGAATTTGGTTAATTAGTATGTCATGAACTCACAAAAAGTTATACATCTTCATTTTGAGATGATATTTTAATGTTTTACATTTAAATTGTAATATTTCCTTTATTGTCCCATAGGAATGATCCCTCACTCGCTCGGGTCCCGGACGTGGCCCAGTAAGTTTCTTCACACAGTTTGGATGAAAATCATTTGATAGCTCGGATATTTCAGTTCTTTGATCGTGTTTTTTTTTTTTGTTTAATGGACAGTGCTGTCACCTATTCAAGAAGTTGACAGTCAAGGTAAATTCAGAGAATGAATAACATCACCTGCACTTTCAGTTCTTTCTGTCACATTGTATTTAAAAGTCTACACAAACCTTTTTTCAGACAATCTAGACACTCTGCTGGATGGAAACACCGACCAGTGTTATACAGGTAAACTCAAGAGCCACATTCACTTTGATGCGAGTATTATGTAGGTTTACTTGTTTTTTTATGTTACATCTGTAAAAACGTAAAATATTTTCTTTTGCTGATTGTATTTTGCAATCATAATATGAAACTGCAAAGTAACTAGCAACTGAAGCTGACAAATAAATGTAAAGGAGCAGAAGTATCAAGCAGCAGAAAATTAAATTACTCAAATGACTTACTATGCAAAGTACCTCAAAACTATACATGTACTTAAGAACAGGGTTTGAGTACTTTCCACCATTTACTTTCAACACAAAGCCTGTACCCCCGCTTGCAGGTGACACTGCACCAGTTTCATGTTTTACTGTAATTCATACTTAATATTAGTCTTCATATGATAATCGGCACTGTAATGAAACGGTCAACATCACCCCATTCTTACTTGTTCCATTGTCATCTTATTCTATATCTGTTTATCACACACACACATTTTATATTTATACATACATATATACATATATATATATATATATATATACATATACATATATATATACATATACATATATATATACATATACATATATATATATACATATATATATATACATATATATACATACATATATATACATACATATATATACATACATATATATACATATATATATATATATATACATATATATACATATATATATATATATATATATATATATATATATATATATATATATACACATATATATATATATATATATATATATATATATATATATATATATATATATATATACACATATATATATATATATATATATATATATATATATATATATATATATATATATATATATATATATATATATATATATATATATATATATATATATATATATATATATATATATATATACATATATACATACATATATATATATATATATATATATATATATATCTCTCTCTCTCTCTTGTCTATATTTAGCAAACCTGCATCACCGCAGCCATCCGTCCACCTCCTCCCTCCCAGATGAGCAGGCCTGGTGACAGAGGAGGACAGAAATGGACTCAAAGTGCACTGGAGAAAAATAACATCCATCTGTCAACTACCAGCCACCTTTATGATGAAAATAAAAAACATCTGAGACAAACAAAGATGGTTAAACTTGTTTATTTTCAACATCTCATCCTCAAACAGTCCCAGGGCACTTCATTAGAGGGGAATCTTGATACGTGAGTAAACTGTCCGAGCCGGGAAAAAAAAATGACCTGGCTTTCAAACATTTTTTATTTTCGCATTACAATTCATTCTGTATTCTGAGGCACGAGCACGGCTGATAAACAGCCTCACGCCATCTACCGCTGAAAGCAGGCTTAATATCTTTCCGAGCCTGTGTCTCTAAAGAGAGAAGAAGCAGAAGTAAAGAAGGGGAAGAAAATACGTCATCTCCAACAGAGATCTGTGTAACTGCAGGCTGGAAGAGCCAATTTAACACTGGGTATTAAAAACAGATGCACTGTGAGCACCTTGGGATTGCTATAAAACGCCACAGGTGGTTGAAGAAAAGGAGGAGAAATGAAAAAAATGGCTGAAAACAGCATTACAAGCCCTTTTCAGGAGGTCAGGACCAAATACATAAAAACACCTTCATGTTTCGGCTAATGCCTTCATCATCTTGAAGAGTCATGTGAGACTTTCGAGAGAGGGCACAACGTGTCATTATTGTTCAAGAAATACTTCAGCCTTTTCTTATTTGCCAAGAGTTTAGATGAGAAAATTGTTGCAAAATCGAGTGTTTACAGGAACTACATAGCTGGCACCAGCAGCCAGTTAGCTTAGCTTAGCATTAAGACTGTTGAGCCAGACCACAACAACTGTACAGAAATCCCGCAGAAGCCGATGGTGCGGCTAAGCAAAGGAAAACATTCTAGCTCCTGAGGCTAATGTAAGCTATACTGCTGTTGACAGAAACTTGAAATTTGAAGAATAGAAAACTTGTGTTGACTGCAACATGTAACTAAAGCAAGTTGTTACACAATGCTAAGCTGATGAAACCAGTTAGCTTAGCTTATCATTTAGACTGAAGGCAGGGAAACAGTTACGATGAAGATCCTCTTCAGCTCAGAGATCAATACATTACCAATTAATTTTGGTTTTTACAGTGGCTACTACTGATATGTTTGTATCAACACTGCATCAAAAGACAAAATGTCACAATGTGAAAATGCTGAAAGGGGGATTATCAAGTTTATAGAGAGTTTCAGTTCATCTGTTTAGTTGTTCTTGGCAAACTTTACTGTCATGGTTTGTTGAGGCTGTTTTCAGAGGAAGAAGCTGTAAAAAGTAAGAGGACGTGACATCCTCAGCATCAAACTGCAGACAGACACACTGACCAACGAGCTGGTGAAAGAAGTGGATCATTTAGCAGCTAACAAGCCAAATATTTCCTCAGGAGATGTTGGAAACCAAAAACAGAGATAAGAGAAGCTCATATTCAGCAAGTGGCCAGAAAGGAGGTGTAAATAAGAAACTGTTTGCGAACAAATTGACAATATCAACTTAAAAGTTTCACAAGCTGTTTCAACTGCCCCCATGTGTCCAAAAAATTAAGTCGTATCAGGTTTACGTATGAACAAATGCCCCGGAAACGCCACAATATTTATTTTTTCATAGGTTTGTTTTTACGAATTGAAACACACTAGATATAACATGTTTATTAGTGTACTTTAGTGGTGCTGGTGGGCAAATTGTCATTAGTTGTACCCAGTTTGGCTATTTCCACTTGTTCCTTGGCTCTGTGTTATGCTAAGCTAACTGGCTGCGGACTCCAACTTCATCTTTATCACACAGATATTTCTCATTTTACTGTAAAAGTTATTCCGCAAATTTCACAAAATATTAAACTACTTTTTAAGTGTAGTGGCACAAAAATAAGATAATTAGAGATGAACTCACCTACATTAAATCTTTAAGGTCCATATTTTCAAATCTTACGAAGTACGAAGATCAGATTTTTCTATCAAATCAAGCTGGACAAGAGTAAAATAGAAGGTAGTGTTTCTTCACATAATTTAATAATCATAATTATAAAAAAAAAAACACGCTCAAAGTGTTGTTGTCATGTATCATTATTAATACTGGCATTTCATCTCAAACCAGATTAAAACATGTCAGTTCACTAGTGTCAGTCAATGCTCTGTGTTGAAATAACAATAGACCATCAGGAGTGCAAAGAACGCTTAATATACATTAATGTAGAGTCTCTCCGACACAATCAGTAATTTACTGTTTTTGGTTCAGCTTTTGGAGACGACAGAGACGCAACATTATTTGTCAGATATGAGTGCCAGCTGAAAGTCGAGTCAGCTCTGAACACATTTGGTTCCTCAAAGCACAAACTCAGCTGCGAAACAGAGTCGATACAATTGGGAAAAGACACACATTCAACCTGCATGTGGGTCACTTTGACATGTATCTACTTGTTATACTGTTATCTTTTAGATTATATTATGTATGTTATATATAAAACATCTTCTGCCTGTCGTTATGGCACTTAATGTAGATTTTAGCTCTTAATCTGGAATAATCTATTCTCGACACTTAACTGTACAACAATAGATACATTAAGACAAGCGGCTGAGCAGGTAGCGTGTGTTTGTGTGTGTTAGTGCTGTGTCGGTGCAGCTGGTTCTGTGTTGGACCGACTGTGCTGGCTCTGGAGATGGGAGATCTGCAGGACCGGCAGCAGCAGCTGAAATGCATTCTGGATGTAGTTGGTGCTGTTGGAGCCCTGCAGACGGGAGACGCATCGTCATTTCACATACAAAAAAATTACAGACATACAAAATGACTGGAAGGTGAAGTCGGAGTCACTGGAGAGGGGAGGGGGAACAAAATTTACGGTAACTGGCCAGAAGAAAAATCTCAAACACACTCTGCTCAGATTTTCACTCAAACAGAAAACACACAAAGCCAATTGATGGTGTTGACACCCTGAAGACATACAACCAACAGTGCAGGTTCCCCTCATATCGACTCCCAGCTGACTGGTTGTCAGTCAGAGAACAACAACACACATGCACCCAAAAGCTCCTGACGACCTGCGACCTAGGATCTTGGGAAATCTATTCACAACAGGACTGCAGGGGAATCTCTGCCCATAACACACGCCAGGCGCAGTGATTGTTAATGCATTCCTAGCAGTCATCATACTTGATCATGATCGAGACTATATGAGAAAAAAATCTGTACACCTCACCTCTAGCAGCACGCTATCGACCAGCGGATTCAACTCCTCCGCTTTCCTCCGACCCTGAGAGACAGAACGCCAGAGATGAGAGACGGGAAGCAGCGGTGAGAAAAGATGTGACATCACAGTCTAAATACTCAGTGTACTGATGGAGAGCCTCGGGAGAAAAACATGCAAAAAACTATGGACACTCCATTTCTCTACATATATATTCAAAGCACATAAATGAGCCACATCATTTAACTTTGTGACGTTTCCTTTCATTGTCACCTAATCAGAATTTACTTTAGGGCTACAACTTAAGATCATTTCTATTGTTGATTAATCAATTACTTCTTTGGTTGAAATATCACTTTTTACCCAAAAGTACAAGATGTCCATAAATGTCTGTAAAGATATTCAGTTTACTGTTACAAAGAGTAAAAAAGCCAGAAAATAGTCACATTTAAACTCTTCAGCCCTGCACTATAGAATCATGTTATGCTGCATGATTGGTACATTTGTAGAAATGATACAAAAACATCCAGAACGTTTAATTTCGTGAAATAGTCAAGCCATAAACATGAAACATATTTTGTTTAAATATTTGAGAAAACACATCGTGATACGTCCGATTTGTTTATTATGCAAAATTTCACACTGATCTGCTGAAGAAAAATGCTGTAAATGACTGCAGCTGCAAAAAGTCCCAGACAAATGGACTGTACTGAATCCTGATTCAAAACATTACAGTACAAAGCTGTTTTAGGAAATAACGGAGCCTCTCTTACAACTTCTTTGTGAACCACTTTACATGTCCAGTAGGACACAGTGATCTTAGATCTGTGAGCCACAAGCACGAACATTAAGACAAGGTGGGGAAAGTGTTGTGTTGGATTTTTTTAAATGGGATTTGCTGGCAATAATGAATAAATAGAACAGAGTAACCTTATCCTTTAACACCCCTACTATCCACACACACACACACACACAATCCCTCTCACCTACCCCAACAAAGAGCAGCGTATCAGAGAACTTCTTGGCCAAACACTCCACCTCCTTACACATGGCACATGTCAACCTGGAATAACAAGACAGATCTTAGCAAAACTCTCCCTCTCACACGCATATAGACAAAGGTGTGCACACACGCACCTGGTGAGGATGTGTGCCTGGTCCCTGGCTGGTTTTTCCAGGTCCTGGCCGTGGAGGATGAGCTCTGCCACCTTGTGGAGCTGCTCGATACTGCGAGCCGTCACCTCAGCCAGACTGCTGACTGATGACAGGTAGACAACCTGGAGAGAGGAGGATGAACACACGCACGCACGCACACACACACGCACGCACGCACACACATGGAATCAATGTATCAAATCAAATGAGCCTGTGACAGCAGAAGTACGGGGAGATCAAATTACTTTTGCTGTGCTGAGTCATGTAATGATACCTCTACAGATCTGGGGTCTTTCTCTTTCTTTTCCTCCTCTCCACCCTTCATCTCCTCCTCCCCGCTCTTCTCCTCCCCCTGCTCCTCTCCGCCTTTCTTCTTCTTCTCCTCCTCCCCTTCGTCTTCGGTCTCTCCAGGTGAGACCTGTCCTTCCGGCTGGTCGTGCGTTTCCCTGCCGACCGTCTCTGGCTGTTCCACCATGCTCACCCAATCGTGGGCCTTCATCCGAGCCTGGTGATGAATAATTATCACCCATCAGCTCTGCGTGGAAGGAGCTTGCCATCCTGATGTATGCTAATCAGATGCATATACACGCTCATATGCTAATACAGGTCCTATATGTGTGAGTTTGAATATGCAGAAGGACTTCAAAGGTGATCACTTTTGTATTTCTTATAAGACGGCAGCAGGAGAGAGTGGATCAGAGTTGAAGAATAACAGGAGGCCGTGGTTTCAGAAAAATGATGCTTTGACAGGCTCCCTGTGTTTTGTTACTTCAACTTTGATTCTAGAAACATTGGGACACCGTTCAAAACATAATAAAAACAGAATGTAATCATTTGCATGCGTTTCACATGAGTTCACCTGTGGAATGTTCCAAACAGGTGTTTTTGGGGTCTTTAACAACTTTCTCAGTATTTTGTAGCAGTACAACAAAATTAGTTCATCCACTCAGTCACACAGAAAAAAAAACACAAACAGCAGTAAACCATCAAAACCCAGCAACCAATCATCATGAATTATAAATAAAATACTGATGAGATGGACCTGCTGTCATCTTCTGCATCTTGCTGATATTAATATTACTGGAGTATTAATGTAAAGCAGAATTTGACCGAGCAAGCTGAGATGGACTACATCAAATTACTGAATTTAGGGATTTTTGGTTTGCTCTGTAAAAATGCTAAAGATAGTGAGGCAACTGCTTATCACTGTGTTGACGAGCTATACACTGTTTAATTCATTACTGTTTGATAAATCTAAATGTACTGTATGATTCATGTTTAATTCATAACAATACATAAAAACAATTCATAACTAAAGCTGTCACATAATTGCAGTGAAGTAAAACAAAAAACAGTATTCCCATCTGAAAGCAGAAAGTGGCATGAAAAAAAAGACAAATAATATACAAGTACCTCAGATTTGTACTTGAGTGCAGTATTTGAGTAAATGTTGTGTGTGTGTGTGACTCACCTTGTTGAGTTTGTCTGGAGTGGCAGCAACATGGAGCTCAAACAGCAGCTCGGTGAGAACGCTCACAAACTCCTCGCCATCGGCAGCTGGTAAAAAACACAAAAATACACACACGCACACAAACTCACTTCAGTTTACACAGCACATGTTAAAGCCATTGTTGCTGGAAATGAGAGCAGTTTGCAGCAGGTGCACGTGTTTGATTTCCCCCATGCTGAGATCATAATGATAATATCCTTGTTTGCCTTCATCTAACAGCTCTACAGAGACTCGGTGCACTTTTGATTCTTGTTTTTGTGCCAAATTATTTCAAACTCCAATATATAAATTACAATTAGAGCGTGATGCTCACAGCACTCATGCAGATTTAATGTCTTGATCCGATTGCTTTTGTTTAGAATCTGTGATGTGATGCGAATGTGTCGGTGGCCCCTGAACACCGGCGCTGGATCAGCGTCAAACCCTCCAGGTAAAGGGACTGCTGCGACATCGCCCGAGGGCACCTGTCGCACAGTATAAGGTTACATATAGCTTTCAAAATGTGAAGTGACACGGGGCTGGTGAGATTTGATGAAAGAACAAAAAAAACTTGGCATCACTTGATGTCCCCTCGACACTGAATTTCACTTTGGTAGAGCAGTTTCTACTTTGTTAGCAGACAGCAGATAAGAATCAAAAACGCCTCCAACACTGTTTCCTGCGAGGTTCTCTGGTTTTCCAGACTTTCTGCAAATAAGAAAACTAATTTGTGCGTGTTTCGGGTGAATCAGACATTATTTGACACAACTCTGTCAGTTTTTTTTTCCCCAACATGAAGAAAATGTTGACAGAGAATGTGCTTTGAACAGTTAACACCTGACATTCTGGCTCTGATCCTGACCTTTGACCTCCCTGTGGATAAGGACAGTCGAAAGGGGATTCACTGACAGGGATCTATTTCAATTAAACACCACATAGTGTCACAGACTGACAGTGATGTGCCTGTCAGTCCTTTCAGTTACCTGCGACATTGATGTACTCAGATTCAAGGACTGCGTGAATATTTCATTTTCACTGGTTCACTAATTCACAGGCAGTAACTTTTTTTCAGATGTTTTGGAAGGGTATTGAAGCCTTTGTTTTTCAAGAAAAATAGGAACAACTCCAGGTAGTTTCTTTTTATAGCCTGAAATATTACATTCAGTTCCCCTCCTCCCCGCCCCAATATTTTTTCTCACAGTCCCTTAAGTACCTGTTTTTTTTCTTTCCTGCTGGTTAGAAGTGTGGGAGTTACTGACAGACAAATAAAGTGTTTTCTCGTGTCTTGGTGTTTGCTGCAGCCTCCAGGAACCTGTGTATGGCTCATCTTTATAAATTGTCGGAAAAGCGAGGCAGCATCTCGTCTTCTTCCTCCTGTGAGATGTTATGAAATCATCATGTATCACTTCATGAAGCGGCACTTGAGCAGCACTACTACTACTATTCAGTTATGGGACTGATTAAGAAAATGGCAAAACTGAAGCAGCAGAAGTAAAGATATCTGAACTTCTGAGCAGGGAAGTCTTCTTAAACATCTTTTTTAAAGAAAGTCAAAACCTTGTTGTGCCTCGCACTATTGCACTGCTTGAGTCAGTTACAAAATTGCCTAAATCTTCATTAGCTAGTCTCAATGAATGCATTTAACGTGTTTCTAACAGGACATTCAACTAAGTGTAGATGTTCTGTACACTGTTGAGCAATTTGTTATCTGTCTCTCTTTCATTATTTGTTTCATGTCTGCAACTGTGTAACTGTGCCGCTGCCTGTCTTGGCCAGGACTGTCTTGGATTTTAACCTCAATCAGACGTCTTCCCTGGTTAAACAAAAATTAAATAAACATATTTTGATATGAAATGATATTATGCATTCTCTGTACGCAGTTTCTATCCTTACTTTGATCTTATTTTTACTATTATCATCAAGTCTAATCCCATTTTACAGTTATCATGGCCCGTTTTTCTGCTCACTTCATGCTCCTGTTCTGGTACTTAAAATCGTCCACTGAACTGGAAACTTAAACCAAAGTGAAATCGCAGCTCTGACCTTGAACTTCTGATCCAATCTTAGGACTTATGCCACAGTTCAACCAGAAAATAAAGCCAAAATAAACAGGGAATAAAGCCAGCTGATCCTGGGTCAGTGCTCAGGGACCTCCTTCACCTCCAGCAGGTCTGATATTCGGCTGGTTGGGGTCACTCACACAGGGGGGTAGAACAGTGTAATTGGGAACTTAGATCACCGTTATCCTTCGCCTGTCCTCCTCCTCCTCCTTCTTCTTCTTTTTCCTCTCCCTCTCCTCCCTCCTCTTCCTCCCGCTTGATGAAGATGTCCTTGATGAAAATCAGCTCCTTCTTTACCTCCTCCTGCTCCTCTTCCACCAGGGACGAGAGGAAGGCTTGGACCTAGAGCAGGAAAATATATATATTCATCAACACTATTTTTTAAAAAAAGACTGAGCAGTGCTCTGTAATCCCCACAGTTGTTCTTTACCTTGACCTCGCTCTCGTTGGACAGGATCTCTAGGGCCTCGAGGTGCGACAAGCCCTGGTAGTCGTCAAACAGAATACCGTAGTGAGCCGTGGGAGCGCTGATTGGCTGGTTGCCCAGACGAGCCCGCTCTTTCTCTTTGGCTTCCTTCAACATCTAACAAAAAAACAAAACAAAGTAAAACCTTAATCAACAGTCGCAGAGGTGCAGTCACAGAATGCAGATTCCAGCTGAATATCGCCAAATGAATCCCTTCCGCGCAGACACACAATTCACAAGTTTTAAATGATGCATCTGACAGGAGGAGACGTATCGGATTGCTGTCAGTGTCTATATATGTGTAGTGTGTTTGCGTGCCTGACTCAGCGAGGCGGTCTTCTGCATCAGGGTCTTGGTCTTTTTGAAACCGGGGTCACTCTCAGCAAGAACAGTCATCGTCTTCTTTCCAATGAACTCCAAGGCATCCAAACCCCCACTGATCACCGACTTACCCTGGGGGAGAGAGAGAGAGAGAGAGAGAGAGAGAGAGAGTGAGAGAGAGAGAGAGAGTGAGAGAGTGAGAGAGAGCGAGAGAGAGAGGAAAAGGCAAATCGTAAAGAACATTTAAATTTAAAGAATAAAAAAATGATTTAAAAAAATGAAAATACTCAAGGTAATCCACACCAAGAACCACACCTCCACCTATAACTATAAAGATAACGATGCAAGTAACCACACTGATGATCGATCACGTTCTGTAAACAGCAAAACGAAAGCCCACAGGAGGATTTGGTTTCATGAAGTTCTTCGAACACAACAGGAGGTACGGGAAACAGCACTCTGTTACGAGAGTTTATTGATACCTCTGGCTGACCAAAGATGGTTTGGCAGCATGTCTCAGGTAAAATGGCATTTTTTGATGTTACATTTGCAGCCTTCTATACGTTACATAAGACTGAGTTATTACAGTAGACCTTGTGAAAATTCTCTCTTAAATGCCCTCAATTAGTTACATACGAGAGGCCAGCTACAGTTGGTTCAAAGATGGATTTTGATTTGCTGCCTGCATTTCTGTCTTTCATCGAATCGCTCTGAAATTGGTCTAAATGATATTGTTCACCACTGTCAGTGTCGTAGTTGAGGTGAGGAGTCCAAAGTCTGCTTGTGCTGGAAAGCGAACCATTTATAGTTGTTGCTGTAGTTGTCATTCATGGTGTGGACGTCCCTTTAATTTTTTCATACTTAGTAATAGTTTGTAGATCAGTAATGTAATGTAATCAGGCAAAAGTATGTCATGGAATGATGAAAAATGAGAATGGCACTCAGGAGAGTGCATACCTCCACCAAGGCTCCCATTAATTCAATCAAGCCTAATCCCATATATTGAACTTTATTGCTTTATTGTGTGTGTGTGTGTGTGTGTGTGTGTGTGTGTGTGTGTGTGTGTGTGTGTGTGTGAGCGCGTGTGTGCTCACTGACTGTGTTCTGCACAGCGTGTGTGATGGTAGAGAAGACGCCCCTGCCAGAAGCCGCAGCACTCGCAGTCGACTCCCCAGAGCCGGACAGGTCGGCCTCTCCACTTTCACTTCCTCCTCCCTCTCTGCTCTCCTCTGCTCCCTCGTCCTCCTCTCGTGCCTCCTCTCCTACTGACGTGCTGTGGAGACGCAGAGCCTCTCCTGCCTTCACCTTGACGGAGGTCAGGCTCTGACCTGCACACAGACATGCGGAAAGGTAAAGATGCGAGGGTTGTGTGGATGAGGAAATATGAGATGGTGAAAGGAGGTAACAACAGGAGACGTACCGACTGAGGAGGTGGCACTGCTGAGGAGAGATTTCCCCCATGAGCTCCAACCCCCCCAACCTTTTTCTTTCTCCTGAAGTGACTTCTGCACAAAAACAAACACCCAACCAAAGAACGTCATTTAACAATATATAATTATCAGTATTGGCCTTGAAAGTCAATAATTGGAGATGTTATAAACGTAGAGATACTGGTGCTACAGACCTCCACATCCTCCTCTGCAGCCTCGGGCTCCAGACTAACTGGTTGGTCACATTCGTACACCTGAGCCTCAGCAGGAGGCTCCGATTGGTCAGTCACAACCTCTGAAGTCTCAGCGGTGGCAGCAGTGTCAGCGGTGGCGTTGTCCTCAGTTGCCACCTCCTCACTGGACTGTGGGAGGGCGAATCTCTCTGGGATCAAAGGAGGTTGCAGAGAGTCTAAAGATGGTGCAGGGGCTGCTGGGACATCCTGGCAGGAGTCAGATTGATCGGGCTGAGTGGGCGGAGGGTTGATGTCAGCAGAGGGGTCTCCGTCAGAGGGGGCAGCCTGGGACATGGTGATCTGGAAGAGAAGACATGCTTGATTTTAGTGGGAAAATGTTGATCTGTGTCATCTTTAGATATACAGAAATTTTCCAATATTTTCATTTTACGGTGACATAAAACAGAGACAACAAGCAGATTCTCAGGCTGGAGAAGCTGTGACACAGAATGTTCCACCTCTCTTTCTTGATAATTGACTTAAACAATTGATTAACTATGTTTGGACATGTTTATTAATCAACACGACATCACACTGCTCAGATACTTACAGCACAAAGTCCAAACACTCAAAAAAATCACTAAATCAATTCAAAGCGTTTGCAAACATTTGTCCTCATTTTAACAGTTGACCATCATTGCAACATGGCCAACAATCACTTCAGCAATATTTCCAACATTTGCTTTGCTTTGTTTTATTTTTTAAATGTTTGCATGTATTGGCTTTGGCTTAATGTAAATCCAATTTTAAACCTAAGAGAGAGTCAATGATCTAATATTTTATGTATAGAAGAAAAACACAAACTTTATGGTTGACATAAGAGAATCAAAAGTCAGACTGAGTCAATCATGTAATATTTGCAGTCATACAGTATGCTCTGTAAATACATTTAAAGCTTTATGAAGGAAGTCTTGCATCCCCTCATTGCTGTTCATCTCTGATGAAATAACCATCGCAAATTCAATGACATTAACCTGCATGTTAAATTCATTTTCACTCTAAAATTAGGAGAATATAATTTGTGTTCATTCAAACTTTGTGAGACCAAATGATTATGAATCGCTTCCTGGCTCGACAGCAGCCTCTACCGGCAGGTTGCTGTAACCGCACCCTCACCACGACTTGTCATCTCGATGTTTCCAATCTCGGTTAAGTTTGTTTAAGGCCGTTTCCTGGCAGCGAAAAAAAAAAAAAAAAAAAAAAAAGGCCATTTAGCACAACGTTATCTCTCCTGATGAACTGTGTGCAAAAGATGGCAAAATTCACAGGCTCACAATAACAACTAACATCTGTCCAGAGGAAAAGACAGCCTGCAGAACGGGGCACGATAAGTATGATGTGACAGTTTTTTCCCCCCTTTTGTTTCTGGAGAAACAACACAATTAAAGTAGTTTATCGAAAAGGTTCGAGAGAGAAAGCCTGTAGAGATCAAACGGTGGCCAACAATTAATCACTAAAGCTGGTTTAATGAAAACAATCATTAGAAAACATCAACATGAGGCTTCTTAAAGTGTCTTCGGCTTCTTTTAACACATTATTACACTATGACAACACACACAACGATGTCAAGCAGACAGTCAACAGAGACCACTGTTGTATTACAAGGCGTTCATGACAATTAGGCTATTATTCGCAGCTTTGTCATCTTCTTAACCAGTAAAACAAACACAATTTTCAACACCGAAGCAAATTACTGAAACTTTATCGCCGGCTCCTTGTTGCAGAGTCGTCACCCCCAAGTTGTTGCAAGCAAAGGCAAGTTGTAAATGTCAAAGACAGTTTTGTTTTTGTGAAAGTGACAGTGCAGCTCACCCGAGGTCTGGTGTCAGCCAGCGGCTCCTCTTCCGCCCCGCCACGTAGACAGGCCGGTCAGTGACTGCGCCAAAGAGTATCGACAAAAAGACAAGATGAGTCACTGCCTGAGCAACCGCTGTGGTCTGTTGGGTTGTGAGTCCTCTGGCACGGCCACAAATAACTACGGCAAATGACTAGTAAGCCAGTGCATACAGCAACTGATGGAAGACATTACGCCACAGAAGCCACCACTTTACAACAAGAAGCTACAAATGAAAACAGGCTGTTTTTGACCCTTCACTTTTTTTCAGTTAAAATGTGTTACAAACTGAGGCAGGTTTAAAAGTGTTTTTTTAAAAGAACATTTGCCCTTGCAGAACACTTTTGCATTCCCTCACAGTACTTTTGAGTTCCCTCACAATATATGTTGCCTTCCCTTGCAATACTTGTTTATTAAGGTTTATGGATCAAGCACACCGACTTCTTCTGCCTCTCCCCCAGTCTTCTGCTGCTCCCGTATCTTCACCCAGAGCAGGTGGAGCAGACAGGCGGGGTGGCGGAGCAGCAGCAGCAGCTGCGGCCTAATGAGCCCAGAGACTCTGCAGCTGTGACAGCCAATGGGCCGGTGTTTACCTGCTGGGCAACAGCTCACAGTCCTCCGCATCAGCTCCACTGCTGAAGGTTGCTGCTGACCGCTGAATTGTCATTAAACCTGTGGTTACCTTCTAATCCATATCAGTATGGCCGCTGTTAAGGTCTTTTGGAGGAGGACACATTCGGGAGAGGCCCATGTGCACCATCCAGAATAATTGCGCTATGCTCCTGAAGCTACGCCTCCTGTGTAAATACGAAGACGGAGGTGGGCGGGAGTGAATCATCTCGCTTCACCTGGACACTTGCGTTTGGTTGAGAAACACAATGGTTTTGTCTCGGATTTTCGCGCTTAGAGTCGAAAAGATCGATAATAATTCCTAATGTGTATAGCTAGAAAAAACAAACATCTATCATAGCAGTAAATCATAGGTTGGTACAGTTCGAATACACATGTATCTGCAGAGTTTGCACGGCGGCTCGTTGGTCTAGGGGTATGATTCTCGCTTAGGGTGCGAGAGGTCCCGGGTTCAAATCCCGGACGAGCCCACGTTTTCCTCTTAAATTAAAAGACTTATAGACAGCTTATATCTCAACTGTAACTTTCTTTATCAGATTAATGGCTCTTGACTTTTACAGCAAGTTTTTCTTACCGATATATCATCTTAATTAATTCATTATATTATATTATATTATATTATATTATATTATATTATATTATATTATATTATATTATATTATATTATATTATACTAAAACCTTTTATTAGTGATTGTAATATCATAATATGTTTAGGGCCAAGACAAAGGCTGATTTAGATAAACTGAAACTGAAGCTGAAGTCAAACCTTTAATATGAAACCCAAAGATGTTTTACTTATTTTTGGAACTGCATTATATGGTAAAAGACCATATTACAGTTAGAATATATTGTAATTGTGATATGATTGATGAATAGTGGAATCTGCATCACAGTTCTCATTGTTACTGACAAAAACAAACAAAAAACAATGACTGAAAACATGACGATGTGACATTTGTTGGAGTCTGTACCAAACAAACATGTTCTAGAAAACAAGATTTGGAGGTCAGGGCACCTCTGCAGCACTTCAGCATCTTCTTATAACGCTGGTTTGTTGTCACACATTTGATCTTTATCAAAACAGTTCTTCAGCTTCTTGCAATTTGGATATTGCACTTGGCCTTATTGTAATTTCGATTACATTTCTATAATTTGTACTGCTCTTCTAATCATAAACTGTCACATTTGAGAAGGTTATACCAGCATATGTTCAACATTTTTCCTTTATAACCCACTTTAAAGACACACATCCAAATTTAAGACACAACACTTAATTCTGCAAATATTATCAATAAGTTTATTAAGTGGTATGAATATTCTGTTTTAAAATATAATGCAACATTGCAGATAGACCTGTACACTTATATGTTCACAGTTTAACATGTTCCCTTTGAATTGCCAACATTAAGATTGAAAAGAGATAGATAGCAACATTATAGAAATGTATAATATCCATTATTATGAGAGTATCAAAATCATGCTTAATAAAAAACCTTTAATTGCCCTTTCAGTCTAATAATCAATTATAAAATATACATATATATATATTACAACTTATATTTGCAGAGATACAAAAACATTTACAAGCAAAGAAAAATCCAGGAGCAAATGCAGATTGGTTGAGCCACTACATTCGGTGTGTGTGTGTGTATGAGTCTGTGTGTGTGTGTGTGTGTGTGTGTGTGTGTGTGTGTGTGTGTGTGTGTGTGTGTGTGTGTGTGTGTGTGCATGTGTGTGTGTGTGTGTATAGAGTCACACCTTTATCTGGCATTAAAAGACAAACCAAGACACCTGTTAAATGCTTCGGATCAAACTGACCAGCAGATATATGAATAGACAAAAACTGTTATGATTAAAAAATGTGTGGCTTTGGGAAAGTTTTATATATAGTCATATATATATATAAAGTGCACATTGGAGACATGTACAAAGACGCGATAAACAAACTTTTCTTTTTTTGTTCTCCGGAAACTGTAAAAACAGAAAGTTGTGCTAAAAAAACAAAACAAAATATGGTTGATGAATTATGATGAAGTATTTTTTCTTTCAAATTAGGTCTCCTGTATGGAGGGCTGGAATGAAACTCATCTGCTCCTGATACAAAAACAAAAATTAAAGAGCAGATTTCCCTGCTTTGCACTTTGCATTTTTCCGATATAAAAGTGTCAAACAATAAAAAGGCTACCATGGCGTCGCATCACAAACCAAAACAACTGTTCATACAGATACGCAAACTCGATATACGACATTTCATTGCCTCTACCCTTAAATCAACCGAGTGGTGTCTTTTCCTCACTAACACAATAATGCCCCTGTGCAGCAACGTTCACATTTCTGAATGAAAACTTAAAAAAATAACAAACAAACAAACAAAAAAACACTTCACTCGGACAATGAAAGACCCACAGTCCCCCCTTTTATTTTTATTCAACCCAAATACCAAAAGCACACCAGACTGAGGCTGAGCTGCTTTTATCAAGTGCATGTTTTCTGCTGTGTGTGCATGTATGTACAAGAGAAACGTGAGCGTTAGCTACCTGTTGTTTTTTTTTTTTGTTGTTTTGAAGTCACTTCATGATGTAAGCTTGTAGAGGCAGATGAGGTGTGTGGTGTTTTAATGTGGTGGTCCATGAAGTAGGAGTTAGCGTTAGCGTTACGTCACAGGTAGCTGCGCTGACAAGAGGGAGCTCATGTATGACATGACGATGATGATGATGATGATGAGGAGGATGATGAGGATGCACAGTAGGCGTGAGTTATGATACATTCTGAAAAGTTTTCACATTATGTCGGCCTAGCTAGCGGATAAACGCGTGTCTGTTTAAGTCCACAATCTGTACTTGAATGCATGCAGAGGAAACGCGAGCTGATGTTGCAAAAAGTGAAGAAGCTTGAGCATGCCGCGTGCAGGTTGGTTCTGCAGCCACAAGAGGGCGCCGCTCTCAGGCCAGCTGAGATGCTGCAGCAAAAGTGTCTGGACCTTCCACAGCTGATCTGGCACAACAACTATTTTTCTATAGTGATGTCAAAACGATCTGATGGTGTGATGGGTGGATGATAGGCAGGCTGACACCAGCTCATACTCAGGCTAATGAGGTGAAAGGGTCTAAACTTGCATCCTGAGGAACATTCCTCCCACTCCCTGTTGGAGTTCGAAGTGTAAGGTCAGCTCTTTACAACTCCCCACCCTCAAGTCAAAGTGGTACAGTCCAATGTTGAACCCAGCACCGAGTTTCTTCTTCAAGCTGCCCGGTGGAGGCTTTCACACCAGGAGGTGGCGCTTCTTGTGCAAAGCCAGGTGGTCAGAACGAGAGAAGCTGCGTTCACAGTCGGGGCACTGGAACGGTTTGACTCCTGTGTGCTTGCGGAAGTGTCTCGTCAGCTCGTCTGAACGGGCGAACTTCCACGTGCAGCCTTCCCACATGCACTTGTAGGGTTTCTCACCTACACACAGAGAGAAAGAGAGAGGCGTGTAAAAGGTGAAGTCCTGGGAAAGTACAGAAGCCCTAAACGGTCATGGGTCGAAGATGTGATTTCCCCCTTTTCCCCCTGAGACAACTAGATAAATCCTCTGCTTTCTCGAGATCATGAGTTATTCATGTCATTATCACAGAATAACAAATGTTGTTATCCTGAGATAAGATCTTTCTCTGGAGCTTGAGACGAGCTTAGTTATCCCAAGAAAACAAAATAAATTGTGTCTGTTATCACAGGAAAACGAAAGGTTGTTCCCTCTTACTACCTATAGCTTAATGTTTATTAGATCAGCAGCGCCATCCAAGATAGCTAAACTGTCCTGTCCCAGACCTGGCCCACACCAGATGTGTTCGTCTGGCCCACATGATGCGTGGAAGGATACCACTTGGGCTGTTAGCACTTGTTTGCCAAATCTGAGCTGCAAGCAGGCCATAACATGTCCACATGTTGGCGGTGAGCCAACCGAACGAACCAGAACGGACCCGTTCGTTCAGCTGATCCGGTGGGCTGGACCTGGCCCAGATTTGGTTCACACGGTTTGCTTTTGGCTGACTTGTGGCCCTCCTCTCGTGGCTCAGAGTGGCATCATTCCATGCGGTATGTGGGCCGGATGAGCGTGCCGGGTACAGTTTTGCTATCAGGGATGCCAGCGTGCAGCAACGGATTTAAGCCGAAAACGTCAGAACAAGTAGTACCCATTATCAAACGAAAAACTCATAAAAGCTTCACATGGTTTGTCTTTCGAAACTCCCAAACCCACCAGGCAGAGCAGCAGTGTGCATGCAACGGTCACTTATGAACCTCATGAGAAATGATCTTGCAATCTCAGGGAAACAACATTTATCATCTTGTGACATGAAGACATAAACAAAGATTGTTTTCTGGGGATAATTTACCTCATTATCTCGGGGAAAACAACATGTGTTATTCCGCGATAACGATATAAATAACTTGCGATCTCAAGAGCCACGAGCCATGACCGCGCACTGCAGGCTTGTGTGTGTGCATGAAGACTCTTACCGGTGTGTGTCCTGCGGTGCGCTTTGAGGTGGGAGCTCTTGGTGTACACTTTGTTGCAGCCGGAGAAGTCACAGCGGTGAATTCGCCTCTTTTTCAGTGTGTCCGGAGATTCAGCAGGGAGAGGATGCTGCGTGCCCGAATGAACAATTACCGATGGGTTGTTCCCCCTGAGAGAGAGCGAGAGAGAGACAGAAGAAGAGATTCCCGTGTTTAGAGTTCATCGGTTTGACCGGGAGAGGGCGCTGGTGTCGAGTAACAACAACCTCCTTGCTTCATGATGTTGCAATCTTCATTCAAGTTTAATTCGGTTGCAATAACAACTTCTACCAGTCAGGAAGTTAATGTAATAACACATCCCACCTTTTCCAGTCAACCACGCCTTAGCCTGTCACATCTGTCGTGTTTGGGTTTCACGTTTAATTTGAAACAAATCTTCCAAGTGCGGCTCAAAATAAGTCCCCAACTGTGAAGTGTGAGATGCAACTTTGCAGGGTGTGCATGTGTGCGTGCGTGTGTGTATTAGAGCTTTTTTTGTGCAAACGCTTGGCATTAAAACTGTTGAGAAGAATCATGTTTTCAAGCATTTTGCAGCCAAAGACGAAAACAAAAAGGAGCTGTCTGTCCGCACTATTTTTAAAAGAGAGTGTGTGTGTGTGTGTGTGTGTGTGTGTGTGTGTGTGTGTGTGTGTGCGTGAGTGGCAGTTGAGAGCAGGTGTCGAGTGTTGAAATATGAATCCCTCAGAGATCAGCACTGCATAAAGGAATGCACAGAAAATCCCCTGCAACACACACACACACACACACACACACACACACATACACATACACACGCACACACACACACTTCACTTCACACACCCCATCATTATCGTACACACTGAGCAAACGTGACCTGTTTACCGTACACATACTGTATATTTACATTGTTCATGTGTGAGCTGAGCGGAAAGGTGACGACAGATGCGGACACGCCCTTTATTTGCCCTTAAGGCTCCAATTATCTCAGTAACGATGCCTTGTGATGGCAACGATTGCATGTATAATCGACCTGCTTTGTAAGAGAAGAGCCACTCTTATGAAACAGATGATAAGGGGAGGTGGAGAGGAGGAGGGAGAGACAGGAAACAGGGGCGGAGGAGGGCATGAAGAAGTGGGAGTCGCTGGACAATGAGCGCTAACATTACAGGAAGTGCTGATCAAGGAAAGTAAGTCAAGATGGGGAGGAAGGAGGAAGAGCAGCCGAGGGAGGTGAAAAGCTTAGGGCGACTGATATGACCCCGTGTGGCCGATCGGAAGGTGATAAGAAGACGCGGGAAGGAGCCGGCGGCTGCGGCAGCCAGTGACAGAATGAAAGACGCCACAGTGGAATGAAGGCATCCGACACGCCCACGCAGTTCAGGCCGTTTGCTCATGACAGGCGTTACTGGTCCTGTGTTATCTCTGTCTATTGGAAACTGATCTCCAAACTGGCTTTTAGCTGCTTACGGTTAACTTCCGCTCGCCACCGGGCCCACTGCATCAACATGATGATGGTGAAGCTGTCGTTCAGCCGCCATCTTTGTTTGTTTTCCCAGAGACATTCTGAACAGAGCTCCCGCTCATCTTCCAATTTCACTGAGAGAGCAAGATCTTCTTACCAAGGAAGTTTGATTTAGAGACAGTTAAAGCAACATTATGTAATGTTTCACCTTTAAATAACAGCTTCATAATCATATTGATGGTACAGCATCTTGTAACAGGGTGAACGGTGTCTCTGTCTCAGCGATCACTTGTTTCTTTCTTGCATTACATAAATGTTTACTTCAAGATACAACTTTTCAACATGTAACAATATATACTGACTGTTCGGTCAGATTCAAATCGTACTTTTTTGATAATTCTGTGCAGTTTTTTTTTTATGCAGAGTTCCGTGGAGGCGCTTGTAAGCTGATGACCAACACCACTATTGGGGAGATGACCATAAAACAAAATGCTTCCTGGATAATCATCACACGTTTCTTTCATTTCAAAAATTGCTCCATGCAAGGTGAGAAAACGGGATCGTTTTCTTAAGCCAGAAATTGATTTTAACCCAGCTAACAATAAACTTCAGTCGATACCCAGCCCTAGTCTCGGGACTCCACCTTTAATCAAAGGGGAAAAAAAAATGGAACAGGAACAGATATGGATCCCGAGAACAAGCCTCTGACCACCACTCACTTCCATATAAAGTCAAAGGGGAAGCTCTGCAGCAGAATGCGAAACTTATGAAAGGTTTCTTTCATAATCTGTGTGAGTGTGACAGTGTGTGTCACTCACCCGTATTCGTGTGGTATCCTGATGACTGATGACTTAATCTCCTGGCCGCTGTAGTCGTCATGAATGAGCTCAGGGCGGGGCTCTGTTTTGATTGGCTTGTGCAGGTCGTGGACGTCAACTCGCAGCTCCGGCTTTGTTGAGTGAACTGAGTCGATATGGAATAATCAGCATCCGTTCCCTATCAAAGTCTGGACCACCAGATGCAAGGCTAACCGAGCTAACTAGCTAACACCATTGACAGTTAGCAGCAGTTAGCTGTTACTCTGGTGATATTTGTCTTGAGTATGACAACAGCAACTGGACAATTATTACATGTCAGACCTTTATGCTCATAAAACAATAAACGTGGCTTCACCTGGCTTGTGGTCCCTGCTTCGATGGTGGTCGTCCTCACTGGCAACAGGCGGGCTCACCATGATCGGCTGATGCAGGTGGAATGGCGACTGGTAGAGGAGAGACAGAGGCACCATGACCGGAGAAACCAAGACCCCTGACCCCTGGATGACCCCAGAGCCCGGGGTGGGGTAAGGAAGTGAGGGAATGGGTGGCGGGAGAGCATGGGAGAGCGGGGAGTGCGGATGGGAGTCTCGAGGGGAGCAGTGGGGGGAGGCGTGGCTCGTCGGGTTGTAGGGGGAAGATGGGGAGCTGCGTGAGGAGGCCGGGGAGGGGGCGGAGGAGCAGGGCGGCGAGGAGGAGGAAGAGGTGGAGGAGGAACGCTTGCTGACTGACAGGTCCACTGGTTCCAGCTGGGCGTGTGTGGGGTTGCTGGGTGTGTGAGACTGGGTGAAGGCGTGCACGTGCGCCGGGTGGTAAATGTGGGGGCGATGGGAGAAGATCACTCCGTACGGCTCAGAGGTTTTCACCAACGAGGAGTAGAATGACTGCGGGAGAGGATGCAGGAGAAGGAAGCAGGGAAGGGGGGACAAAAGAGCAGAGAGTTAAAACTTTCCGCTCTGCATTGAATAACAGGGAAAACACGTTTCTGCCGCACAAACAACTACAGCCAGCCAAAAATGTTAAACCCAGCTCTGTTAGGGAGCGGATAAATGTTGTGTCTGTGTGTGTGTGTGTGTGTGTGTGTGTGTGTGTTCATTAGCCTGCTGCCTGGCAGTGTTTTTACCCATTGTATTCAAATGTCCACTGTACAGCAGCCTGTTTGTCCAGGAAGAGCTGGAATGTGGGAACCAGTCTGTCTAGACACGTAACAGGCGTGTGTGTAGGTGTGTGTAGGTCAGAGTTACTGTACATGTTCAGGCATGATCGCCGCACACAAACACACACACACACACACACACACACACACACACACACAGACAAGCACCAAAAGCTACATTTAGACAAACACACATGTGTCTTACCGTCTCCATGTCTGTCTTCAGAGGGTAATCATACATCAGCATGGCTGCACAGGCCAGGCTCCTACAAAATAAAGCACACATATCCAGCCATAAGTACACACATTTAAGAAACATCAACATGTTTAAAAGTAATTTCATTGATTTTTACGTTCAGCTTGGATAAAATGAAACCGGTGGTGGAAGAAGTACTCGGTACCAGTTGAAGCCACTAGAAGAAACTTTAATACATTGTTTACTTGGCAGCTCATTTTGACAGAATTTAACGATGGTGAAACAAAGCGAAGTTTGTTTTACTGCCGTACTGAACCTCCAGACTATCACTTCGTTCCTCAGGCTGTTAGACCCCTTGATTCATCCTCAGCACTTTGCCATGAAACATATATTTAATTTTATGACTTGCCCGCTAATGATCTAGTTTGCTGGAGGCATCAGTATTAAACAGAGACAGTTTCATAATCACTTAAAAGCTGTAGTATGTTTAAGTAAAAAGGCAAAAATTTTAAAATACGTCATGTTAAGTTAAAGTCTGCCATTTAAAAACATACTTAAATAAAAGCATTATCAGTCTTGAGAAGATGAATGGGGTTCGAGGAGAGACGACGTTTTTAAATTTGGACTACTGCTGCTTTTTTTGATTATCATCTTAATTATGTTCCGGTGCACCCAAATGTAAAAGTTAGGCGCACCAGTGCAACCACAGGAACCACGACACCACCACTGTCCATATCTCTGTTCTTTTATTGTTAAATTTCAATAGATAATGCTTCTACACACACACACACACAAACACGTTTGTGAAGTGATGAAAAGTAAATCACAGAGGCAAAGGCGAGACAAGGGTCTGTAGTTAAGTATAGGTCGCTGAAAAGTGTCTGAAGTGTTTGTGTGCATTTTACTGCGCCTCGACGCATTTTCTGTCACATTTTTACACAACTTCTCCTCTCTCATTTTGTCATGTCCGCTGACACTGTCAATCATCTTGTCTGTCTGACAGTTTGTCAAAAGAGTAAAAATAAAAATCAGCGGCCTGCTCAGACAATGCCGCAGACGATTTTTACGAGACTTTTACCTCGTTTTACGAGATTTTGACACAGTTACAGGTGTGATGTTGCTTAAAACTAGCCAGTGTAGGGGACTAGACAGAGATAGTGTCGCACACATTTCTGAACAGGCAGACACACACACAGACACACACACACACACACACACACACACACCACTGAGGCCTGTTGAGTGTTTGGATGAAAAGCGTGTGAGGTTTCAAAGGTGTTTCCAGTTACTTTGGCTTTGAATGGCCAGGTGCAGCTGTGATGACTCTGTGTTTGTGCCCAAATGAATGTGTTTATGAGCACGGCTGCGAGTGTGAGAGAGAGTGTGTGTGCGCGTGTGTGTGTGTGTTCACCAGAGCATTAAGGCAACATGAACTGTCAAAGAATGTACCCTGAGGGAGTCTGTGTGTGTGTGTGACCTGATTAAAGTCCACAGTCTGGAGACAAGTCAGCCTTTAATTATTAACAAATGGGCAAGAACACAGGTCGTAACACCCTAGCACGCGCGCGCACACACACACACACACACACACACACACACACACACACACACACACACACACACACACATACATACAGACTCCAGATGGGGAGCTGACCAATAGGAGAGCAGGATGCTTGCTCGCTGGGTCAGGAAGGGTGTGAACATGACGACTGAAGCCTCGCCCTTTGCCCGGCTCCAAAGAAACAAAGAGACTGTGGTCAGGTGGAGGACTGTGTGTGTGTGTGTGTGTGTGTGTGTGTGTACATATGTCTTTGAGGGTGTGTTTTCTAATCCGGGTTTGTATTGTATAGTAGTTCAGCTAGAGGTCAAGCTGTTGTTCTATTTTGGCTGTGAATCATACACACAGAGGCGATAATAAAAGTAGGCATGAGGCACAAACAGAATCAGAAAGAGGACAAAGAAACTCCTCAGCTTGTCAGCGTACAGTGAGAGCGCGGCGTACAGGTATTTTCCCCGGCAGAAACATGAAATTCACAATGAATGAAGGCTGCTGGGGTTTGAAAAAAAATCAAACCCCAATGTGGAAGTCCCCGCTATCCATTTAAATATTTCCCCTCAACTGTTGAAAGAGCAATTCAACAATTACTTGGAATGAAAGGGGAGGACTTCAGCAAGAAACACAGCTCTGACTCATAATCAATCACATTGGCAAACAAATGAGAGACACAGTGTCACTGATGGAAAGCACCAGAGAACAGGCCTTGAGTCAACTTGAGTCTGCAGTCCAACAAGTACAGCTGACTGAAACTAAATTACTATCTGTTGTTAAGTGCACGCATTGCAAGAATATGAATGAAGGAATATCAAGTGTTTCTTTTAGTTCAAAGATATTAGCCAACACGCCTCCTATTCAGCAAGAGGTATATTTAGTGTATTTCTTATATACATTGTAATGTAGCTGTTGACCTGACCTACAATCTCAAAGTGTCAGTGTCTGAGTTGGGAAAGTGACTTAAAAAAACAACTTTCCCACAATATAGACCTTTAAAAATAAGCAGTGGGTGGCTTCTTAATTGTGAATATTTGCTGGTTTCTTTCCTCCTCAGTGACAGAAAACTGAATGCCTTTGGGTTTTTTGGACAAACAAAACATTTGAGGACATCATACTGGGCTTTTGGAAAGAATTATCAACATTTTACAGACTAAACTACTTGATTAATTGAGAAAACAATCAACAGATTAAAATGAAAAAAAGGTGCAGCCCTGTTCTGAAGCATTTATGACTTTTATTATTATTTATTACTCATAAATACTAAACAGGGGTACATAAAGTCACCACATATTACAGGTGCGATGTGAGCGAGTAACAGCTAAATGCTGCTAGCTGTGGCTGCCATTAGCTAGTTAGCTCAGTTAGCCTGGCAGCAGAACAATATAAACAACCTTATATTGGCATAGCTTAAAACTTCTGACATTTGAGCATCTAAAACGAAAAGCAAACATCCCTTTACACATGGACACCTTGTGGACTCCCTTAAACTCTGAACATGCAAACTATCCCATCACTGCAGGGCTCAGCAACATGTGCGAACACATGAGCCAAGCATACCCCACGTGCACATACACAGTACGTTCATGCGCTCAAACAACCCCCTGAATTAAATGAAATGGGTTCTCTGGGTACATGTCTCTCAAAAGCCTGCAGCGGATGCCTGCAGCACTCAGTGTACGAATTACTCGAGAGACAGAAAACGTGAAGTCACGGGAACATACCATTCCTCTCTGAGTTCACCTGTCAGCCAGCGCACACACACGAGGCTCAAATGTATGCATGCATGTCTGAGGCGCTTCTAGTTCAGTAGGCTACACCGACTGGTTTGAGCACACACAGGGCGGCGGCGGCGACAGAGATCTGGTCACACAGCAGCAGAAACAGCAGATAATTAATGTTGGTGAGGTGAACGCCTGGTGGTTTAGGTTTACCACAGCGGGGAGGAGAACAGGGGGGAGAGTCATCATCAGGATGGTGAGCGGGGGAACTCGTCCTTGTGAAAAACACTTTCCCTGGTGCCCTTGGGCGCATGTCATAAAAAAAAAAAACCTTAAATACAATGAGACACAGAAAGTTTGGACAATCACAGGAAAGAAAATGTAATCTTAGCCGCGCAGCATCTTCCTCCAGTGTTCACCTCCAACAAACCAGAGGGCCTCAGGAGAGAGGAGACGGTCTGCAGCTGCAGTGTGTTTGTTCGGGCAGGGATCAGTGCCGCATTACCGCTGATCATACGAGAGATTAATCAGCAGCAACTCAAGCAAAAAAATGACAAATAATGTTCTTCGCCTTACGTGACAGCGAACTGAATATCTTTGGGTTTTGAAATGCTGGCATATTTTCATTGCAAACTGAGCTTTTAGTTATTTCTTTGCAATTAATCGATTGCTTGTTATATATAAATGTCAGAAAATGGTGAAAACGTCCATCAGTGTCTTTTCTTCGTCTTTTAGCCAAATGTCAAATGAAAAGTCTTTGCTTCTTTTGTCCAACCAAGAGCACAACAAGCCCAATCTGAAGACGTCACGTTTGGCTTTGAGAATGCGTGACGAGCATTTTTTTTCTTTACATTTTAATAGACTTGATGACTAGTCTGTATAAAACAGCAGTTGGTTGCACGGATCCTCGGACAGACTGAGTTTTGTTTTTACAGTGGGAAGGAGTAGCTGATTAATCCCGAAAAGAAACACTGCTATCTAACCAACGATCATTTCAGTCATTTTTCAAGCAAAAATGACTCTTTGGGTTTTTGGACTGTTGGGTTGGACAAAAAAAAAAAAAGAAGACATCATTTCAGGACTCTGGGAAAGTGTGATGAGCATTTCTCACATTTTATTTGACATTTTGAATAGATTGCGAAATAATATGTGGAAGATAATTGTCGGTTGCAGCTGACAGATTGATTTTCGCATTGAAACCTGGCAGCTTTTGCGCCTCTGCCTCATCAGAGCACCTCCAACTTACTGTGGATCCCTCAGCTGTAAAACTCAAAGGACACACACACGCACGCACACACACACACACACACACACACACACTGGGCAAATAAGCGGCCCTACCTGAGCTGTTGTGGAGTATTTTCGCTCTACATGTGGGTGTGTGTTTGTGCATGTCGAGTGTGGTCTGCAAATATTGTCCTTCTATGTCAGAAGAGCTACTGTGTACTCAACCCCAGCCCACTCAGCAAACACTTCCTTCACCCCTCTCTGTCCGCCTCCCCTCCATCCCCGGGACTCTTCCTCTTCTACACCTCCTCGTCTTCAGCCATCACTCTCGTCTTTACTACCGTATTTATCTGAACCGCACACCACCCCGCGCTCCTTTTCTCTCCCCTCTCTATGAATGATATAAAACAACATGACTGAAGGGGAAAATATTGTGGCTTGGAGTCCCTGGCTACTGACTCAACCACACACACACACACACACACGTACTTATACACGCACGCATTCACAGCCGCACACCAAGTTTCTGCTAGCTCAACAGAATACACACACTAAATCACTGAAGGGCTAAATTATTACAGACACGCACACATGCTCAGACGTACGCACACAGAAACAGGGCTGCACACACACATACACACACACACACACCCTCTAATGGCAACAGGCTGGAGATGATGAGATCACCAGAGAGACCAGAAACCTCCAGACAACAGCTTTGTCCAAGAACACGCCGCAATAGACACACACACACGAATCAACGCAGCTTCAGGCCAACGCTTCTGCCTCTCTCGCCTCCCTCTGCCTCTTCTTCTACCTTCTCGCCTCGCATCTCGTTTTCACACCTGACCGTCGCTCTCAGTGTTCACACTTCAACCCCTCTGCACGTACTGCGGCCCGGCTCACACCTTGTTGCCCGTTTAAACCCCTCGGGTGGCGCCCTGATTACTCTTAATTTCGGATTCACATAATTAGGTGACTCAACAAAGGTGGCGAGCTGACATTCCAGCGTTTAACTTTTCCTTTTCCTTCCGTTGCCCTCCGCTCGCACCACTTTACCCCCTACTGCACCTCCCTGCTCACTTATTTTCGACCCCTTACCTCACTTCCTTCTCCCAGCTCCCCTAATGACGACTCATGCGCTCCCACTTTGACTCCTCTCACTTTAAGGCCTCCATCCTCCTTATTTTGGCTGCCTATCCCCCCTCGTCTTTGCACACACACAGGCACGTAGCCCCTCTCTGCTCCTCTCCAGCAGACTGTGGGGCTGCAGACCTCGGGGGGAAGCCAGAGGGGGCCGTCAGCGGGGGAGAGGAAACAGGATCCATCATCACGCACACACATGCAAACACACATTTTTAAAAGACACACCATAGTTGACTAAGGGCTCAAGCGCTGACAAAGACACACATGTGTACGCACAGAGACGAACTTGTCAAAGGGTGGGGGGGGAGACGTTTTGAGGCTTTCCAGACAACTGAGGACAGAGGGAAGGAGAGAGCGCTGCCAGAGAGGGAGAGAAGCGGAAGCCCTCAGAGTTTAGTCTGACTGTTATTATTTCCACACTGCGTGATGGGTCGGGGGGTGTAAAGAGGAGAAGGAGGAGGAGGAGGAGGAGGAGGAGGAGGAGGAGGAGGAGAGTGAAGCCAAATGGGGGGTGCTGCTGCAGGGGGCCTGCGGTTTCCTGTCTGACCCCCCCCAACATGCACGCACACACACCTCCCTACCCCGAAGAATGAGAGGAGAGAGGGGGGAATAGAAGGAGAGAAAGGGCAAAGAAAAACAGCCGCTCTGACCAAACTATGTCAAAATGGAAGTGGAAAGAACAAGGCAGAGACAGAAAACGGGGGAAGAAAACGAAGTGGGTTTCGACCAAAATATGACAAAACTTCAATGAACCACAAACATGAGGAGGGGGGCCGGCGGTGCGAGAGAGCAGTCACAGTGGCTCAATCCAGTGGTTTAAAAGCAGCAACAGACACGCTGCATACGAGTGTGTGTGTGTGCGTTGAGCAGGCCGTGTGTGTGCGTGCGTGTGCTGGCAGGCATGTGAAGTTGTGTAACGCGTTACAGCTTTTTACGTTTATGGCCGTCTGTGGACCGCGGTGTCCTTATTCCCTTAACTTCTAATGGAGAATCACCAACTCTTCAGCATCCAGGAGTTTAATGTTTAGCCCTAATGTTCCCTGGGACGTGCCCTTTGAGCAGCCTGTGTGTGTGTGTGTGTGTGTGTGTGTGTGTACACACTCCTGCGCATTTTGTTCCACCAGATAACATCAGCATGTTGGCTCAGGGGGAAAAAAAAAAAAAAAAGGCGTAGGGGTGGGTGGGGTGGGTGGGGTATTTGGGGTGTGTGTGTGTGTGTGTGTGTGTGTGTGTGTCAGCTCTAATGAGAGACAAATAAATAAGAGATACATAAAAATAAAAAGGAGGTCAACTCTTCTTCTTCTTCCTCTTTTTTAAAACTTTTTTTAACAGAGCAAGAGTGTGAAGTAAGACAAAGAGGCAGAGAGAGAGAGAGAGAGAGAGAGAGAGAGAGAGAGCGAGGTCGCCCTCATTCCACCCGTCCACCCCCCACATCCACATCCCTCTCTCTCCTCCCTTCTTTCTCCCTCTTTCTCTCTCACTCCAGGCTCTAAACAGGATAAGGGCTTCATATGCCAAGTGGAATGTGTGACGCAAGCCTCAGCCTTGAAACAAAGCACAGGAAACAGGGAGAGACAGAGACGGAGAAACACACACACACACACACACACACAGGGAAAAGACACACAGGGAGATGTGTGTGTTGTAGAGGATGGAGTGAAACGAGAGGACAAAGAAGTTCAGGTGCGACTGAATGAATCTTTCCCTCACACACACACGCACACACATACACACCTGTCACTCAGCTCCTGATGCCACGCAGCAGCACTGACAGCCATCTCTCACCCGCTCAGATATGTTGATCATGCATTAGATTCAGCCTTTAATGACGGCCTGTCAGCAGTATGATCTACAGCTGAGCAGTAAATCAATAAATCAATGAGATGAAGGAGAAATTATCTGTTTTTTGTTCATCAGTGAGCTCTAGCTGTTGTTTCATCAAGCAAAAATGCTTAAATCTCACTCAATTTGCTGCTTTTGTGTGTTTTGTACTGGACTCTGGATGAAATATGAATTGAAAAATGGCAAATTTAACTATTTTGTTGACGCCAGCTCAACTGACCACATTTAGTTGAATATTTGAGTTGATCTCTTTACTATCAAAATCACACTCACAGGCGCTCACAGGTTGTTAAATGTCACTGACACTGAAAAAGAGAGGAACCAGCTCCACAGACTGAGACGCATCACTTCAGCGGCCTGTCTCAACACTTCTTTTTGTTTTAAATCAATTAAACAACACTTTGTCCCGTAAAAGCGTCCGAGGGCTATAAATAGCAGCGTCTCCTCGCTGCCTTTCAGTGGGGTTACATCAGTGATCAGACAGCGTTAAACGTTAGTCAGCGGTTCATTTTTACAACATGACATACGGGAATGAAAATTTAAAACAAAACAAAACAAAACAAAAAAAATCAAGAAACTCTCATGACAACATCTTTGAGTAACTGAGTAATTAGTCCAATGAATCAAACACAATCTGTCTGATCCCATTAAAGACCCGCAGCTCTGAATTTATGGACTTCTGCTGGGTCTGTAAATTAAGTTTACTCTGACACACAACCCGTCCGCTGCCACATGGAGCCTCTTTTAGAGAAGGAGCAGGCAGAGATTAGGCGCTTCACCGCACAACATCCGAGAGGAAATAAGAGCAGCGCGCCGGGGTCACCGCGAGAAACACGGCGCCCAGAGGAGCACTGACTGACTGACTGACTGACTGACTTACTCAGATGGATGTGCACGGTCCGGTCCTGGAGGTGAGACGGCGTTATTCGCTGCTGCCTTGCTCGACGGCAGAAGCTCCCGTGCGAGTGAGAAAGTCAATTAGACAAGTCCGCTGAAAAAGTGACGCAGGCGACGGTCAGCTCTGCGCTGTGTCACTGACACCAGGCGCAAAAAAACAAGACGCTCCACTGATCGATGGCTCCACGAAACTTCCCTAAGTTACGAAACTCTCTCTCTCTCTCTCTCTCTCTCTCTCTCTCTCTCTCTCTCTCTCTCTCTGTGTGTGTGTGTGTGTGTGTCTCTCTCCGTTTATGTCGTTTAGAAACTGTTGCTGTCACATGATCCGCTGTCTGTCTGTTCTCCATGGGGTCGGGCCGCTGGGCGGGACCGGGGCGGGGTGGTCCAGCTCGTGTGTGCTTGTGTGCGTGCGTGCGTGCGTGTGTGTGTGTGTTGCAAAAGTTTGGTGAAGAAAAGTAGGTAGGCCTACTTGGAACAACTTGAGCTGTTTAATAAAGCTGTACAGCAGTGGGCTCATATGCACATGCGTTCCTTGTTCTGTGTACAATAAATAAATAAATAAATAAATAAATAAATAAATAAATAAATAAAGGCACAGAAGAAGAGATTTTTGTCTCCTCACGTCACCACAGGCGACATTAGAGGGGGTTTGGGTCTATTGTGTTTCATATGACGAAGCATACTGATAAGAATATGTATTCCCACTGCTGTTAAAAGTCATTACATGATAAATCAACTTATCTTTTCTAATTAACTCAGCCTTGATAAACAACTTTTAATTGTTTCAAGTTGATTACTTTCAAAGTTGATAGTTTTTATTTTCAGACCACCTCGGGCCGTATATAAACATGAGTTCTTTTAACTTGATGCAAAGAGTTCAATCAACTCATGGAAATACGTTTCTAAAGAAACATGATCAGCATGTTGGCAGACTTCCCAGCATGCATCGTTGGAGGTGTAAAACGCTCCTGAGACAGTTCCTAAAGACACAAATGTTACGGATAAAGTCGGATACGGATAAAGCGATAAAGTCCTGACTTTTCAAAAGTTTGGAAATCAGACTTTTTCACAAAAAAAGAAAATTTAAAAGAAGATTTTATACCAACTATACAACCTAAATTATGGTACTCAAATATTTAAGGCAGCCACTGTACTTGGACTTTTAAGCTGAAACAGCCCAAAATGATCTACAGTGTTTCTCATAGCAGATCAGACTTTGATCCTTTGTCTGCCTGCTCAACCCTGCTTTTTTTAAAGATTGAGGCTATTTAAGGTTATCTGGGCATTTTGTTGAAAGTAACTAAAATGTAGTCTAATGTATTACTCTACACAGACAGCAATATTCAACGCTGGTGGGTTTAATTAATTCCTGTAAGTCATATAACACTGGGTCCTTTAATATACTGCAGCCACTACAGTGGCCTCATAATTTATATGAGGATAAGATAAGTTTTTATTGATCCTCAGAGGGGGACTTTGGTTGTCAGACACAAGTAGCCTACAGATAAAGAATAAAAAAAAGACAGAAAGAGCGAAAGAAAGAAGAAGAAGAAGTAGAAGAAGACGTACAGTAATGATAACAATAAGAGTAATTAAATACTGAAATGCAGAAGTCAAGAGACGCACAGTGGCATAAATTCCAAGTTTAAGGGTTTGAGGGTTATACTGTGTATGATAAAAAAAAAAAAAAAGTTGAAATGAGATGTACTGGGATACAGATCAGAGTACAGTGTGTGTGTTTCCTAGGTTGAATATTAAAATTTGAAAATTCTATTTAATTAAATTGTTTTTCTTTTGTTTTGTTTTTTTCACGATGACAGCAAAGATGACTTGTGGCAACAAGTTCCAGCCTTCTGTTTGTGTGCGTGTAGACGGAAGAGGGTGTGACAAACAACAAGCCCACCGCATGACTGTAACCAGAGAGGCAGAGACAATTGTGGAGCAAACCATAAAACAGGTTATATAATTTAATGTGCAACATTAATCACTCATCACGACCTAACATACTTTCTTCTGTTTGTATCACAGGTGCGCATTAAAATGATGTTGCTGTGACTATTAAAAATATTCATTGGAATACACCACAGTTATTGTGATTACATAACAGTGTTGGATCAGATGACTTGGTCTGATGTGTAAGAGTTCGTACTGCTGGGAATCCATGGCAGGCTGGTGTAAACTAAAGTGAAAATGCTTGAAAAAAACTGAGTGACACAGTACTGTAAATCAACAACATCTAAAAGACAAACAATGCGCGCTCTGTTTTTGGTCTCTGCAAACTCCTGAGGGAGTTTAGCTGCTCCACCATGTTATGGATCCCAACGCATTTCTGCCCAAACATAGACCTGCTCCACCTCTGATTGGTCGCACTCTCTATATGCCTGACTCAAACATTTAACTACCACAGTTTAACAGTTTATGAGCTATAATTTTCCCCTGTAAACACACCGACCTCGTCGACCTGTGGCAGCAAACAGCTATTTCTTGATATACTTTAGTAACGGTGTCCTGAGCAGATAATAGTCTCCCTCTGTTTTGCTGGTGCATGGTGAGCTAATAAGAAAAAGGGCTCCGAGTTGACTTAGAGCTGGCTTTTCTTCTTTTCAGTATGTGAGTAACTTGATGTGTACGTAATGTAGCATGCCTGTGTTCATTAGTGACAGGCTAGCGCAGGCACTAATGACATTTCCAAAGAAGGAAATTGGTGAAGTAGTATAGAGAACAAAAAATTGCATATTCAAGAGGCTGGGGATGAATGGTTTGGTTAAGCAAGCAGGACTTCCATCCAGGACATCTCTGTTCATGTGAAACCGAAAGCAAACAGTGACTTATTTTAACTTACTAATAGAGTTATAATGTAACTTACTCACATAATGTACATTTGTAAGTGAAATAACAGCGGAAATGTAGTTTTTTGAAGCCAAACCCAGATGATATTCTAGTAAATTATGATTTCCTTACCAAGTAATTTTCAAACTGCAGGCGTACAACAAAGGCCCTGTGCAACTGTTCCTGTTACACTGCAGCATTTATGTTGTTTTGTGTACGGCGACGTAATTTGATTTGGAAGTCGCTGGCAATCGACCTATCGGTTTGTTTTGGTATGAGGATGTTTGGGAATAATGAGTTGCATTCATAAGGTGGCTCTCCACATGATGAACACACACACAGAATACTAGTGGAGCACAGTAAAACAGTTTTATTATGGAGCCAAAATTAACACCTGATGGAGGAAGAGCTGACAGTCGTCCATTAAATCTGTCAACACGATGCCTCGAATGTGATTCCAGTGAACACGCTTATCCATGGCGAGAGGCCGTGGTGAACTATAAGTGTACCTTAGCATTGCTTCTGTCACTGAGATGATTTGGAGACACATTGTGGCACTGTGCATTTTGCATTGTCTTGTACTTAAGCATTCTGTCCGATATTCTGTTTTTCTGTTTGCTTTCTGTTGCTCTATTTGCTTTAGTAGCACATGCTGGTATTTCCTGATTCCTTTAAAGCGTCTTGAACAACTCAGACTTTTAAACCCACGCTTCACATTTCTGTGGAAAAATAAGGTGGGTCGAGGGAAGAACCTAATCTAACACACAAAACACACAGAGACACACACAAAAGTTGGCATCTGTCATCACAGCCCCCGTCCGCCATGTTTACTGTGCAGCGAGGTGAGCCAGTGCGGGGCTGTGCCGCTTGCAGAGCTGCCGCTGCTGCAGCAAGGCAGTTATTGTATGACAAGTGTGATTTCATGGATGGTTTCAATATTGATGTAGGTGTAAGCCTTTCGTGTCTGAACACACATCCACTTAGACTCAACCGGCTTCATATGTGAGAAGTAGAGCGTGACAGTGGCGGATGGGAGCAGGATGGAGGGCCTGTTTCTGTGTTAAAAATGACTCGGGGGGGGGGAAGCAAGCTGTAGCTTACTCCACAATACACTGTGGACCTATAGACAGGAACAAGGAGTTAGAATTTACATACTGTATGTAGGTCAGATACAGGGTGTCACTTTGCTAATTGCATGGTGCTACAGGTCGTCATGCAAGCCCTTGTTTTATATTTTTCTGTGCTACTCTTCGGGATTGGGTGGATTGGTTGGAGTGTCTGATTTGAGATTTGGACAGAATTACAATTTATCTCATACAAGCCAAGACACACATATTACACTTTTTTAAAAAAATAACATAACAGAGCTGAGCTTCTGATTTGTAATCTTTCTTTCGTGATCTTTGCGTTCCATCACGATGACCAAAATATCAAAATCAGACCCACCTAGGTAGATATGTATCAGGGAGACAAAATACAAACACCTTCCAAATGTTTTTTTTCTTCCCCAAAGGAATTGTCAACAGTAAGTTCTGTAGATTATCTTATGCACAAACTCCCGCTGCAAACACACCCCGACACTTTCCCACCTATGTAGGAGCATATCAGGTTGGCAAGAATAGCAAACATCTGGTGTATTTTCCTGTCCCTCACCAAAGAGAAATCTGTTGAGTGACTGGGACATTTTCTCTGGAAAACCCTTGGTTTGGAGCAAAGTTGTAAATATTTTGAACAGCGAAGAAAGGAAATCCTATCCACCTCTTCTGGGCTGAGGTGGCACATGTCAACAGTGGAATTAAAAAGAGGCCTTTGCAAACCAAACCAAAACTCTCCTCATGGCAAAATATCAAGGATCACGAGGGTTGAACTGGAAATTAGTTATATTATTTTTTATGATTTGGCTGAAACGTTCAATGTTTTTCGGACTTGTTCACATCCACTTTTCTGGTTTGACAGTAAAATGAATGGCAGCCACGTTCCTCTTTTCTTTTCGTTTATTTTCTAATGCACTCATTATGCCGTTTGTCATGTGTTACCTCATTCTTATATGATGAGAGATGACTCACGGTGCGTCTAATGAGACTCAAATAAGAACAGAAATGTGTTGTGAGGGTTTAAGCCAGAAATCTTCACGCTACCATTGCTCCCACATCCTGGATTGTGTATGTACATGCATGAGCCAGCTTGTACATGCAAACTCCCACTGGCTAAATATTTGACAAGGAAGAGTTTCACATTTTCAGTGCATTGACTTCCGCAGGCCCGACAGGTGATCAGAGTTCCTCAGCTGTAAAATGGTAACAGGTTCATTTAAGTGCACAAACACTCACACAAGCAGACTTTATAATAAAAATGGTGGCATTTAATCATTAACGGATTATGTGGTTAGTCCTTATATCAAAATTAGTTTAATGTTTGAAGGGTCGTCCACACTCACGCATCAGCTTTTTAACCCAGGCAGAGACATTTACACCAGATTTTTTCATCCATTAAAGCTGTATAATATGTTAACTGTCCAAAATTATGACTGAAATTTAAAATATATTTGAAATTAAATCTCCTTGCCTGTGTTGGTTGTCTACATCGGTTGATAAAATGATACAGTTGCTTCCCAGATAGTGAGGCTGTTGTTGTTGATTTTTTTCAGATCTGTAACTATTTGTTATTCATTATTCTTCTTTGTATTTACTGTCCTTAAAATGCAATTTTATAATGTCTTAATACCCCCTCTCTGTTTCTCCCTTTTTCTATCGCCTCTCTACAAACATTGTCCACGCAAAATCAGGGAATCGACACACAGTTGTGTTTATTTGAACTCTCCGGCCGTTTTGTCACCCGTTTGCTAACCTTCCATCACATCCCAGAAAAAATACTGAGAGCATGACCTCAGTTTGCTCCTGCTGCCCAGAGCCCAGATGATATACAGCAGTGCCTTGTGTAAAGAATTAGGGTTGGGAGATAAATTAATATGCCTGAAAATTGCCTGATAGCTTCAGGCCATATTAACAGCAGCTAATAACAGGTAGAGCAAAGGTCGTGTTCTCACCTGTCACAAGTTGTTGATCAGTAATTTATTATCAGCAGATGAATATCAGCTTTTACTTTGGAATTGGACATGGAGAAGCAGAAAGAACAGACACACATGCAAAGAATCTTTGGAGTCAAGAATATGCAAATCCAAATTATACAGTATTTACCAAACCACAATTAGCAGCATCTTGTTTTGCAAAAATATCAGCGGAGTTCAACATTTTCTACGGCCAAGAAATTTTTACAATGAAAAGCGACTGCTAACTAAACAAAGAATAAAGTGACCGTATACTGTTTTGGTTTCTTTTTTTTTTTTTTTTTTTACCACCAACCACATTTTATTTTATTTCTATAACTGTTAGCACTTCCCAATTTCCTTTGTGCCTAGCACTGTGGGAGAGTTCACACTCAAAAGTTGACCGTACTTAGTATTCACCAACTCATCCCCGGTGAGTTGATGAGGTTATTTGAGTTTGCTTGAATGTAACAGAACACGATTCGTTATGCAGGCTTCACAGGTATTTATCTGGAAGAATTTCGGGACAAAAAAGATGCTGTGTGTGCGTGCGTGTGAGCGTTGTTCCTTTCAGTTGTCTATATAGGTGACTTTGTTTTCAGGTGGAATGTGTTATATCACAGTGACTTCTGTGGAAATGCTAGGGGACATTTTCTTCTGTGGAACCACACACACAAAACCGGTCACTGTTCCAAGATATGCCGCGCTTCACTGACAACGAGGCATTAAACACCCTCTTAAACACACTCGGTACAAACATCAGCATTTTATGCACGATTTGCCGACGAAAGTTCCATCTGAACCATAACAGTTGTGACTCCTTCAAGTGAATTAGAAAAGAAAGCAAAAGTGTAGTGTGTGTGTAGCACTGTTTGAGCCGAGAGTGCACATTTTGGTGGTCAACAAAGGTCATGTGTTTGTTGATGCACATAATAGAGAAAAGGATCACTATAATGAAGTTCCCTCTTAGATAGTGTAGAGAGATATTTGAACTCCAGAATTGATGAATAGAGAATAAATAAAGAATAAAAGCAAAATAACTTATTATACATATATTATATTATTTATATTATATTATATATGATATATAATTGTTGTGAGGGAATAATAAACCAAAAGTATGAATCTATTTGTGCTATCATTACAGCTGTTTATGAAAAATGGTTTCAAGCACACAACAAAGTCTGATTCAACCCAGCGCTGTTTGAAGTGAATCTCTGTAATAGTTTTAATTAATTACTATTAAATTATTATTTTTTGATTGTTGTTTGTGCTTTGCGTGTGCTCCTCTGGAAGATGAGGACATTTGTAGTGGAGATATTCGTTTGGTTGAATAACTGTGAGGTACAGACTCAAGTCCAAGCATGACTCAGAACACACCCTTGGAGTTTTCCTCCTGACTCAAGGATACAAAAATTAAATGTAATCCACAAGGCAAAGCTAGTCCAATTTAAAATGAATACTCCTTTAATCCAAACAGGCTGTAATAATATCATATAACACAGATAAGTGTTACTACCACTTGTTTAAAAAGAGAAATTATGTCGTGTGTGACATAATTTTGGAATATAATCAAAACCCAGACACCTGTTATAGGATATTAATATCTACATCTATATATCTACATATATATGTTTGTATGTACATTTTTGATACTTAAGTTCTTGATAGGTGTATTATGAGTCTGATTACAGGTAAAAGATATTTCTTAATTTAGTACCTGTGATTGTTTTCATAATATTTGCTTCGCATTGAGTTTTCTACAATATGAGTTTTCAACCTCACCAATATAACGACATAGTTGAATCATTCATATATGAAAGACATCGACAAGTTTGTGTCTGTATTTACGACCCTTTTCAGTGTGTGTTCAGCTCAGACATTCACATGGTAGTCTGAAGAGGTGCATGCGTGTGCGTGTGTGTGTACGGTGATAGTAGAGGGAGGAGTGCAGTTTGTAAATGTCAAGTTTGACCGGAGGTGGTGGGGGCATGTACACACACCCACACACACGCATACACACACCTTTGTAAACACTCACATAGAGACAGGTAGACACATGCGCACAGACAAAGTTGTCTACAGACACAATGCAAATACTAAAATCTGTCCCTGGGGAATGAATGGTGGTTGGAGGCCAGAATGTGTCTCTGTGTTTTTTTGAGAGAGTTTGAGAATGTTACCTCCTCGGTCAGAAAAGGTGCAGTTCACGTCCACTGTCGTTTCAACCAGTCTTACACAGATTTGGCTTGTTGCAAGTCAATACATTTTTCGATCCCAAAATTTTAAAAGACAAACTCTGCTCTCATTTTCTTCTGGTGCCTATTCCTCCCGTTCCTTTGAGCTCTGCCCACATTTCTTTCCTCCAGAGCTCGCCAGCTCCAGCAGATGTCTGCCAGGTTGCTTGTTCATTTAAAACACCGCCACCTGTCCCTCCACCCCAGTCTGTTATTCTAATTAATCGCACATCAATATTATTCTAGTCTAATATTTGCAATAAACTCTCCGAAAGACACAACAAACATGGCCGAGACACCATCAGAGACTGGACTGTATCCACAACTGTATGGCTGACAGAAGCTCTCCTCCCAGTTCACTGATGCAGACGAGACATTTTTATGTTGTTTCAAAACCTTTAAATATAGCTGTCAAGTTACATGTATCTTAGGGTCATCCAATAGAACAAAGCATCTGATGAAAAGCACGTAACAACGTCAAGTGTTTCTTTCAAGCATAAAAATGTTGATCAGAGTTGATTAGAGAAAACCTAGATAATTTTACTTCCTGCTTGTGTTGCTGTCACTTCAGATGTTACATGCGGAGACAAGTGTTCCTGGATGAAATGCAGGACTGATGAAACGCACACAGTGCTGCAACTTTGGAGCCAGTTAATCTAAAGGTAATGGATTCCTGCCCAGTTCACAGTACATGAGTACATTATGAGTACGAACTCAAATGTAAAAACACGTCCACCATTTTTTTGACCATTAACTTCGCACTCTTGAACTCTGCAATCTGAGATTTCAACTCAATGAACCTAAACGATGACTGCAGCATTATCACTATGACCATCATGTCACATCTATGAAAACAACCTAGGCACTCATTTTTTTCCGTTTAAGATAAAGATCGAAGACTTATTATGATGCACGGGACGAACGTTACCGTGGTGATGATGATGGTTTGATGGTGTCATCAGAGGGGACAGATGATGTCGAGCAACTTGCAATCTCTTTTTGTCTAATCTATGTTAAATTACCAAAATTGCTTGCAAAAATGACTGCACTTTGATTATGTATGTACAAATGCTGAAGTGCCGACTCAAGCTGCGTTTCAGCTGCCAGGCATGAGGAGCCTTGTCACCTCAAACTCCACCAACATCCTGACATGAAAGTCAAGTGTACATGTAACGTGGAGGTGACACATTTTGTCACGCCATCATGGTACGTAGCCTGTGACACATACAAATGTGAATACATCAGTGGTTTGCCGCAACTTTAACTGCCAACATTTTATCTTGGGTTGCAATGACTATGATGATGCTTTTGAAAAAGAAAATCATGAGGGACACATTTTGCCATTAGTTGGGAAATGCAATAGATGGTCACAGTCTGGACCCCTGAATATTTGTTCTTTATAAATCATAAAGGAGATGAAAGTCAGTGGATTTGTTTGATTTAAACTGATAAATTACACGTGGTTAGTATAATCACTCTTCCTTCAACTAAAAGTTTGTCGAAATTGTCAAATCAATAATCAGTAATGATAATCAATCACTGTCAAAGTTTCAGATCCATGCTTTTTCCTTTCTCTTGGACCAATTTTATTTTCTTCACTCCAACCTTGGTGATGTATTTGTTGCTTCACTCTTGCTCATACAAAATGCACTGACTTCCTGTGAGTTTTAGAACAGATGTAAGATTTTGTTGACAACTTTTAAGATCTTTTTATGAACCCTTGATTTAAGTTATTTTCTGCTTCATATATTCATTTTGTGTAGCCTTGTAGTCATGTATTTTTACTGTGAAGGACTTTCTGTCTTTGTTTTGAACATGCTTCATGAGGAAAGTTTTCATTACAAATGAAGTCATTTCATGTGAGAAAAATGTTGATAAAACTCAAAGAAATTGGCAGATATTAATGACACTACCTCAGTTGTAGTTGACACAGGGTGGTGAAGACAAATGTCATTCATACATGAAACATTTGACTCCTTGGCATAAAGACACACATACCGACACTGGCCTGGGTCAAATTTGAATAACCCCCCACAGGGAGTTCACAACCAACGTTAAAAAAAAAAAGCATTACTCACCGTTAGAACACTGTCCTGCATCTCCTGGGTTAAATTCTGTTTGCGCTGGACTGAAATACTTCAGTGGTTCCTTGTGGTTTTAAAAAAAAAAAACACGTCTCCTTCACCACCTACAGCTGCTCTGACATCAAAGATTAGATTACACTTAACCCCTCTTTCTTTCATCTAACATCCAGCACTCACTTTTGTACAGTGCAGCGAGATGAGTCAGTCAGAGGAGTCACAACAAAGTGACAGATATCTTCTATCGGAGACATCCAGACCATCCGACTGCGTGACCATCAGATTCAGAATCAAATCAGATCAGCAGCGAAATATCACGTCTTTATTTTCTGGTGAAAAATGTTGAGCTTAAAAATTCAAAGTCAAATGAAGGGTTGCAATTTTAAGGCATCAGGCGTTGTAACACAATGAACCTGCTTGTGTTGATGTTGGCGCTGGCTCAAAGGTCCAACGTCAACAATTAAAAAAAAAAATGCGATGCGGGATCATAGTTCTGTGGAAGGCAGAGAGATTGACAGAGGGCAGATGCCAGGTACGATTTCACTGGAACCACAGGCCTCTCGAAACCTGTAGGTGAAGTGAAACATAAGAACTTCATTCCTCTGCGCGACCTGCTGCTGCACAAGTAAATAAGCAGAGTCGTCTGTTGATAAATGTCTGGATAAGGATGATTCAAAGCACTGTATCGCAGGCAGCTGGACTTGTTTCAGTTTCTTGAATAAGGTTCTTAACACGCTCTGTGAATTGCTAAATATCTGATGTGTTTTGGTCCATATACACTCGTTTGCGATGCCAGCTGTGCAGAGGGTCACTCGCCAGTCAGTCGGGTGTTGGTTCAAGTCGGTTCAAGTTTGCTCCCAACTTGCCGTGGCATCGCCCTAACATGAGCAAGAATAATCGGGCAAAATCAATGTGCCATCGTTGCTTTCCACTGGCTGCCAAATCAGAGTGCATGATGGGAAACAACAGGTTTTCCAGTGATCTAGGGTTACAAACAGACTAAAGACCGAGAGGCTTCCTGGCGCCACCAAACCGCCCCTTCAGTCCCTTCAATTGAGCTATTAACTGTTGTCAGGCAACGCTGGAGATTAATGCATTACATGTGGCTCAACCAGTAAGTTAGCAACATTTTACAGTAGTTTCCTGGTGGTTCATATTTTTAAAGTGATTCATTTATTTGTTGTTCTGTCATGTTTGAAGGGGGACGCTTTTTTCCAATAAGCTCAGTAGATTGGCACTTTTTGTTGGCGGGTTCCTTTTTTATTTGATATTTTATCATAATTTCGTTTCACATGTACATCTCAGCCCAGTCCCAAATACACTCACTTCACCTTTATGATGTGACTTCACAGCAGCAGGCGGAGGGGATGCTGGTGGAGTTACAGGTGAACGTGAAAGTTTACAACATCAGTGTGTCACAAAACACAAATTTGTGTAATCATTTAGATAACTAGATCCTTCGTAAGTTGAAAGAGAGGCCATATTGATGCATGTGAAGGTATTTCCCTGAAGTCTTATGGCACTGGTAGTTGGAATGTCTTTTACTTAAAGACGTTGCTTTAACTCATTTAATGTTTCATATAAAATGTAATAGATATGGAACGTTATAGACTGTGAGCAGTTTTATACATTAATGTAAAAGAAGATACTGCTCACTACTGTAAAGTGCACTCACAAGTGTTGCGAAAACTTTGACTACTCAAACTGCCCAGGCTGACTAAATAAATATAAGCGTCACTCTTTATTTATTCTGAATTTGATCCCAACAACACATTTCGAACAAGTTGGGACAGGGACAACAAAAGACTGTGAAACTTGTGCAATGCTGCTAAAATACCGGCTTGGAAGATTTGACAGGTAAACAGGGTCATTGGTACCAGGTAATTGTGTCATGACTGAAAGGGGCATGATCGACAGGCTCAATTGTTCACAAGCAAGGATGGGCCTGAGATTCACCACTTTGTGAAACTCGTGATTGTGTAAAGGATATCGCTACGTGGGCTCAGGAGCACAAAACCAGTGTCAGTAAACACAATTTGCAAATGATTGCATTCTGTTTTCACTTGCGTTTTGATACAGCGACGTGTCCAGAATTGACTGTTTTCACATGGCAGCCATTTTCGTCTGACTTCATGCTCAGAGTGGGACGCTCAAATGTCGTATCCGGTCATATTAACGTTGGAAATCTGACATGTAATTATAATTTCGTAGCTTCCTGATCAATCACCCACCAAAATAACGATGGATATTGAAAATCCAGAAACACATCGAGCTGTATTTGAAGGTAAAACAACCCGTTAGCTTGGATTAGAAACTGCTAATGTTACCATTCATCCACTTCAGAGGTAACGTTACGGTTTGATGGCGTCACAGAATACATTATGAAAAGCTTGAATTAGTTCTAAAACATCAAGCTAGGAAATGATTGAATGCTAACGTAAGCTTATCAAAAAAGATTTTTCTTGAGTTATGAAAAATGTCCGTCCAGATAATTAACAGGGTCAACAAAGTCATCCGGATTCGTCCTCTGGGGACCATGAATGAATAAATGAATGTATAAAATTTGGTGCTAAAATGCATCCAATAGTTCCACCAAACACTACAGATGGGAAAGCGAGATGATCCTAGAAAGAAAGTCCAGGGATGACCAAACTCATCAGGATTGATCCTCAGGGGGCCATGAATGTTTGAATTATCTGAAAGGGTAGTTGAGCTATTTCAGTCTGGTCTAAGGGACACAAACGGAGTTTGTGAGTCAAACAACGTCTGACACAAACACACACGCACACACAGACCTTGCATCAAGGGCGTGACTTGCGGGCACAAAGGGTGTGTTCAGACCAAGCTATAAAAGATAGACCATAATTGTCACTTGGTTGGACCTTCCCTGAGGGGACACGCTGCTGGCAGAACACACACACACACACACGCACACACAGGTAAAATTGACAGAATGACATGGCGAATGGTGGCAGATGTCCTGGCACGCTGAACAGTGATTTGGGGAAGTCAGCTGTGGTTTGGACAGGTAGTTAGATCTTATGATACGTATCTGATTCCCTTTATCCAACTCATTTGCGTATTTATTGTGATTTACAGCTGTGAGGAGTTGGTTACAACACTAACACAATGATGAAGTGGCATCACTGGCATTAAGAAGAGACAAGCTGTCTTCACACCCTATTTGAAAATCACATTTTTTTCTGCATCTCGTTACGTAAAATGTTCCATTTCACAATAACAAGACACACCATGAAATGTACACAAGAGGCACACCTTTCTCTTTGTTCTCTACCAGACTCTCTCTATTATTAATTCATTTCGATTCTCGACTGATAAGCTTTGTTATGATGAATCATAAGCGTCAAAACCTGTAACGGGGCCTCTGTTTCCTGAAACAAGGAGAAGAAGAAGCTCAGAGAATCAAGACAGCTGCCGGGTTTCCACTTGATCCTTATTAAACAGATTGAGTGACACTCATAAATG